>NC_135741.1:2753125-3055000 GCF_041903045.1 Epinephelus lanceolatus | reverse complement strand
AGGGAGGCGGATTCCTCCTTAATGATGATTGAAAAAGTTTAAGGTCGCTGCATCAGAGAGACACAAGGGTGGACAGACAGGTGGAGAGACACAGGCACGCGCACACACGCACGCGCACACACGACAGGTCAATAGTGGCAAAATCGCCTCCTCTGCGCACAATATCAGCAGCACAGCAACCCCCGCTGACACACACACAAACACACACCAGCAATAATACTGCGATAACTCTGATCATCAGCACCATGAGCCCCGACACACACACACACACACACACACACACACACAGCCTCGAGCTGTCATGTCGCATTTCATTAAGATTTACAACCATGTCCAAAAACACACGACGGTGACAGCGCGCGCAGCAGTGCGGCATCACCGGCGGAAAACACGCAGTTGAGTCGGTGAGTGCAGAGGAGGCAGAGACGTGTCCGCTCCTAAAGGACGTTTCTCCTGGTTCCTGTTTGTTGTTGTTGTTGTTGTTGTTGTTGTTGTTTACTTACCAGTACAGCAGCTTGTTGTGCAGGATCGCGGGCGTTTTGTCCGAGGCGCAGTTGATGCACCACATTGTTGCTGCCGCTGCTGACGGACGCTGCTGCCGCTGCAACAACAACCGGGAGAAGACCGAGCCACCGGCCAGAGAGACAGACGGAGAGACAGGTGAGACAGAGAGACAGGTGAGACAGAGAGAGATACCGAGCGATCCAGTGCTGCCTCAGCCTCTCTCCTCTCCTCTCCTCTCCTGCTCTGTGGCCACCTCTCTCCTCCCCTCTCTCCTTCCCTCGCTCTTCGTCAGAAGCGCATCATCTTCCTCCTTCATCCTCCTCTCTCTCTCTTTTACACAAACTGTTTATATTCTGCTCTTTTCTTCCGCTTTTTCTCCTTCAAACTTTCTGTTTCATCATTAAGGACAAATGTGAGCCACTTGAAAAGGAGCTGCTCCTGCAGGTCTCTGCTGCTCTGCCATCAGAGACTTGTCTTTACAGGAAAGGAAACCTGATCAGCAGCAGCTCAGCTCTCCTGATGTTTAACAGACATTTAGATAGAAAATGGTGCTGAGTAATAAAACAGACTCAGGGCTGCGTGAACATGTTGCTTCAAGTACTGAGGAGATGATGAAGAGCCCAGTGGCAGGAAGGAAATGTTGGCACTGTACGCTTCATATATCACCTTCTCTAAAGTGATATATGAGCTGACTTTGTCATCCGGAGGTAGAAGGGATAGTTGAAGGCGTGTCACCTGGGCAAGACACCTGCTAGTTGTTTTGTGGCGAACCCTTTACAGCGTTTCCAGCAGCGTTTGTGGTGCCAAACCTGGATGTTTTTAGCGGCACAATTTAACGTTTCCAAGTGTTGCTCACGGCACCAAACCTCTGTGTTTTTGGCGGCACATCATCATGTTTCTCAGACGCATTTGTGGCGCCAAACCTGGATGTTTTTAGCAGCACAATTTAACGTTTCCAAGTGTTGCTCACGGCACCAAACCTCTGTGTTTTTAGTGGCACATTGTGGCGTTTCTCAGTGATGATTGTGGCACCGACCCTGGGTGTTTTTAGAAGCACATCACTGCGTTTCCTCAAGTTACCTGTGTCTTGGCCAAACGTTGCACTTGACTAGAGCTTAGATCGGGCCAAAAAATCCAGCCCGAGCCCGTGCACCTTATGTCCACGACCAGCCCGTCCAATTAACTGTAATTATGGGCCCGAGCCCAATTTAAACCCGACATTTTTCAATAAGTTGGCTGTTATAATTAAGAGTATTAAACCACAAGTCTTGTTATTTGAATGACAGAAACATAGGATCTTAATGAATGGCGCAACACGGAAGCATGATTATGTAATAAAACAGTTGTTTATTGTAGGATCCAGGTGGTGAAGGGCTGTGCGCGCACAATGTTGCAACATTGTAACTAAGGGCCAAATTCACAAAAGGATTGTGTGGCTTTTGCGGCCGCTAAACCGGTAAAAATGGAGCGAACAGATACCGTCTAATTCACAAAGCACGCGCAGAGGGTGAAATGCTCCACTAACTGCGCTGCCAAGCAGATTGTGTCTCGGTGCTCTGGTGTTATTTGCACGTATTGAAATGAGATAATATGCATATATTACCTTTCTTTCTTTTACCTTTCTATGCAAATGAGCCTCATTGATAAACAACGTCTAATTCACTAACACCAGCGCTAATAGCCACACGCAGTTTGAGTGAAGTAAATAACGTCTTTAGAAAGCTGGTGCAAACTGGGCGCTCCTCTGTGGAAGCCTCTCGCCCAGACTTTTTCCAGTGATCGTGGCAGCAGTGATCGTCTGTTAAATCAGTCTGTAAATAATATTTTGACATTATTATTATAATCATTATTACTTTAATGGCACCCGAAGATACTGATGCGTTGAACAGGTGACAGTCTGCGGTCGTTCTCAAAACGCACTTCTGTCACGCACTTCAAAAGCAACTTTCAATAATTTATTTTACGAAACGGGGGAAACAAACGTGAACAAAAACGGTTCCATAATTCATATTAAATTCAAGAGATAACGAAAAAACAGCTACAAGTGAGAGGGAATAGTGATAAAGTGGTCAAACTGGGTCAAATCCACAGCCTCAACCCATCTGACACTGTTAGACTGACTCACCAGCAGACATCACTACATGAGGGTATACAGTATTCAGTACTTTGCCAAACAAAGTCTGCCATTGTTCTGCCACGGTGTTCTTGGCGCAAAGCCGCATTCATACTTTGCCATGTGTGGCTTATTGCAATCAGGGGCAAATCAGGGGCAAACTGCACTCAGCCAAAGAGCATGGATACCAAGAGGCGAAGCTCCGTTGAATTTCTGCCAACAGCCACTAGGTGCGCTGCCGCCATTTTGGACTGTTGCGCCCAGACAACATGCAAGATGTCAAGGAGAGAGGAGAAAAAAGTAAAAGAAAACAGTGTAGTGCAATTAACTGCAACAACTGTCGGTGGAACACTCCACACCTGGCCTTCCACCGTTTCCCGAAGGATCCCGACAGACGTGTACGTTTTAAAGTGTTTTAATATCAATTTAATATGCCAGTTTTCGTGGGAAGATATATGTATATAGCTATGTATATATAGGCCTATATATGGCCTCTTGGACCATTTATATCAGAACTGATTTTTCTTTATTATTTATTTATTTTTTGGTAGATAGGCTTATGGGGTGATTTTGAAGGAGTAATTAAGTGAATCTTCTCATAAGTGGATGTAATATGTAGAGATGCCATCTAGGCCATTTTTCCTCGTTTTGTTTTTTTTAAAGTCTATATTTTGCTTTACAAAAACGTGAAAAAGCAGCTGTGACCAAGCTATCACGAGGTGAGTAGCATTGTAAGCATAATTAATAGCGATATACTTCAGTTTGTCTGTGTGTTTTTGTATGCAAGCGGGTCTGCAAAATGGCGGCAGTAGGATGAAACCATGGGGGAATTTGTTGCTATGGGGCGTTCTATTGAGCTTCGCCTCTTGGTATCCATGCTCTTTGACTCAGCTGCCAAACTTTGTGGGCGTGTTTGCGCTGGTATATCATTAGCGCAATTTCCTTTGTGAATAGGACGTTAAGACGGAGCAAACTGCGGGTGCAAATGCAATTCAAGGTGCTATCAGCGGCCGCAGTTCATTCTTTGTGAATTCGGCCCTAAGTTTGTTGTAACTTTAGGCTATGTGTCATACAAAGTGTGGTTTAATTTTATTTTTTATAATACTGTAGTGGAAACGATGACGCAGTTATTCGGCAATTAAACCATCGTTGATTACTGAACAGTACAGGTGACTGTTGGCCGTAACCACGCCAAAACAACCAACAAACTAGAACTTAGCTGTAACTCCATCTGTGCACTCCTGCTCTCTCCTCCAGCTCGCTCATACACACACCAGCACGTGCACTCACACAGCCCTCCTTATCCCCCGTCACACTCGCACCCTGCACCTCATTCAATCCCAAACATGCCATTAACTCACAGAACATTGACATTATAACAGAATATTTACTGCAGGGTCGCTACAATACATAGCCTATAACATTATCAAATCATAGCTTTAAAAAGAAAAAACAAAAACGTCATATCTGACCAGGCCTGGCCTGGGCCCGTCAGAGGGAGGGGGGCTCCTGGCCCGACCCGGCTTGGGCCCGCGGGCCGGGCTCGGGCTCGGGCTCGGGCAGAGAATCTAAGCTCTACACTTGACCACACTGCATAAACTACACCCGACAGCCAACTAGCACATACGTTCTGCTCCTGCCTGGGAGGATATAACTCTCCACACCAGCAGACAGTGGTCGTCTGTTTTAATCATTGAAAAGGGAAACTGGAAGACCGACAGGATGGACTGAAGACACGTGTTAGTCAGTTAGCACATTAAAAACACACCCTGATGTTGAAAGAACAAATGATATTTATTGTGCACTCACTGCGACCTCATCACATGTCCACGTTTGGTCATGGACTTTCCACGTCCACATATGGCGTCCAAGGTACCCTGGGTGTGTTGGTTGTTGACGTTCTGGGACGCCGTGTCAACTTCAGCCTGTTACATGCATTGTCTGTTTTCAAAATACACTTCCTTTTTTTTTTTTTACAGGAAATGTACAGTTTGCATACAGTCTCTTTCAAAATAAAAGGGCTACGTTGGTACAACACCACAGATTGACTTTTTTGTCCTTCAACAGCAAAAACACATAGTTACGTTTTGCCACCGCACACAGGTATGCTCGGATGAAGGTCTTACTGACCGAAACCTAAGCAATAAATGTGAATTTTAGTGCAAATTTAAGTGTGCGGAAATCCCCCCTTTTTTCATTGTGGACTTTTTAGTTGTTTTTCCAGCATCTTAACCAAGGCCAGGATGAGCAGTGGTCCTCCCTCAGTTTGACAACACACACACGGAAAAAAGTAGAGATGTACCGATACCACTTCTTCCTTCCCGATACCGATTCCGATCCCTGAACCTTAGGTATCTGCCGATACCGAGTACCGATACCAGCGCGTAAAATAAAAATGGATGGGATATGAATTGTTGTATGTCTGTAATAACGGCAAATGGCCGTGTATCATGCTGATGTGAAATCGGTGTTTGACGCTAGAATTCACTGACCATGCGCCAGATTTTGACGACTTCATAATGAGACCCGGTTGCTAAAATATACAGAGTAGCACTGTGCTGGCGTTGTTTGGTTCTGTATAACAAAGGAAAGTCACTGTAATAAAGAGTCTTTGTCGCAGCCCTACTGTAGGACCTCTGTGTAAAAAAGAGCGATTGCTAAGTACCCATAGATACAGTATATGCAGGGTCAACAACATGTCTCTGCTTGCATGTTTATTCTATTAACATCGTATTCACCAGGTATACATCACACAATCTGACATGCCTCAGAACTCAGTAAACCTCACCTGCAGACTGTAGTGAGCCTCTCACAGCCTCACATGCAGCAAACCCTGCTGTTATCTCACAGTGTGTTTTGAGCCTTTAAACCTCCCTGTCTGGTAAAAATGGACGTCTTTCAAACTCCACTTTTCTGTTGTACATTTGTCTCCGAGCCCAAGAGAGAGTTATTTCTCAAAGCTCCTCCGGAGACAGAAGATATCACACAACTGAGTCGAACAATCCACGAGTAAACTGATCTTTATGTGAAGAGATCCTCTGATAAATCACAGGTGTCCCGTCAGTATCGCTTCTTCTTCTCAGTTTTTCCTTCTGAGTTCAACGTTTGAGTCAACAGAGTTTATTTTAAGTGTCCTGTCGTCTGAGACAGTGTGAAGGAAACATGAGTCACTGAATTCAGCAGTTTGAGGTTTACATCTCGATGTTTTAAAGGGAGTTCAGTTCAGATTGTTGCTTGTCCCCACCCCCTCTTACTATTGTCTCCCTCCCTGTATTGATAAAGCTCAGCTCCACTGTGTATTGCCAAAGTCTCAGTAACGATCAATACTGATAAAAACAGCAGTAATGAACTCTTGCGTCACTCCATCATCTCTCTGTTCCTCTTGATATTTACATTCTGTGTAATTCTGTCACTCTCCCCTTCAGTTGTTTCTCTCTCTATTTATTGACATGAATGTCTCATCTAACAATGCGACCTCAGCCGGAGCTGCAGTCTCAGATCAGTTCAGAATAATCTTCACTGGCAGCGTAGAACCCAACATGATTCACAGCAGAACAGAGAGCATCGATCTGATAATTGTTTTGCACATAAAAAGATAATTTACACTGATTAGACATGATTTACAGACCCTTCTCTCTTTCTCTCAGCGTGACCTCATACAAACCAGTGCTTCCTATTGGCTGTGATCATAAACAGTCATCAGCTTCATGCCCTTTGCATCAGAAACATGACCTCACATCTGACCCTTCAAGGCCTCCATTTCATCACTGCACGTCGCACTTTACAACAGGGGGCTGATTTCAAACTCAAAATGTGTGGTCATTATTTAAACAATGGGTTGATGTTTTCAGGCAGAGGGACACAAAAACGGCTTCTCATTTTTAGCTGGCAGACTTTTTTTTTCTCAAGTGACAGCTGGCAGGTTTTATCAGCTATATCAAGCTAACGGGAGCTAATTACAACTGGACTTTTCAAATGCATCAAATCGATGCCATACCTGAGGTGTAGGTTCTGCGTTCTATGACATACCGTACGATGAGCCTGACATGCACCTCCCCAGAAATGTAACTACACGTCACGGCAACACGGATTTCCTGTTTAAGCTGAAACCACTTCAAGCTTTTATTTACTGTAAGTTCACAGATAAGAAACAATAAATTGTGAAGACAATAAAGCCTCCACAAATATAGCATTTTAAGTCCTGTGTGTGATTTATCCTGGCTTCATATGAGCAGAGGAAATCTCTGCTAGCTGCTAGGCTAATTTATACAATGTAAAATGCCATAGGCTTGTGCTAATAACGTTAGCATGTTGTATTTGTTTGGAAAATGTGTTTAGTATAAGACAGTTGTTTTGTCAGTGAACCTTGTGAGCTGTAATGGAGCTGAATTTTGTAACGTTACCTTTGTTAAATGTTGCTGTTGTCCCTGGGTTAATATCAGAGGAGGAAAAGTCTACTAGCTGCTAGGCTAATTTATACAATGTAAAATGCCATAGGCTTGTGCTAATAACGTTAGCATGTTGTATTTGTGGGGAAAATGTGTCCAGATAAAGACAAGTGTTTGTCTGTGAATGCTGCGAGTTATAGTGAAGCTGATTTGTGTACTTGTGTTTGAAATTGTCTCTATTAAGCCATGTTTAGTGTGTGTTTAATGTGTGTTTAATGTATGTTTAATGTGTGTTTTGAATCGACTTAATTTACAGCACTTCACAGAAACCCCACCACCCACTAGTGTTTTGGAGGTGTAACTGCAGAGTGACACAGACACCACCGCACAAGTATAAATGCTCACAACAGCGTAGGCTACGTGTGTAAGCTACATTAGCCTTAGCGAATGAGGTTTCACGAGCCTGGTTTAGCATAGCAGCATAACAGCCTCTCTAAAATGTGCAGTTTGATCCCAACACAATGCTGCAGATGTCCAAAGTTTTGAGGTCGCGTGCCATTAGCATGCTGACTGTAGGAATGTCCACCAGAGCTGTTGCCCATGAACTGAATGTTCATTTCATTACAATAAGCTGTGTGTGTAACCGCACCAGCCCAGGACCTCTACATCCAGCGTCTTCACCTGTCCGAACAGCTGACGCAACAACTGGTTTGCACAAGTGAAGAATTTCCGCGCAAACCATCTCAGAGATCTGCACGCTCATCATCTTCACCAGGGTGTTGACCTGACAGCAGTTCATCACTGTAAATGACTTGTGCGGTTGTGAGGTCGGTTTGGATGTACGGCCAAATTCACGGAAATGACATGGGAGACGTCTTATGGTTGTAAAATGAATGGTTCACATGCAGCAGCTCTGGTGCACATTCTCGACACACTCCCTCAAAACCTATGGCATCTGTGTCGTTGTGTTGTGTGATCAAACTGCACATTTTAGAGTGTCCTTTTATTGTTACCATCCTGAGGCACACCTGTGTAGTAATGATCAGCATCTTTATATATGTCATACCTGTCAGGTGGATGGATTATCATGGAAAAGGAGAAGTGCTCAGTGACATGGATTTTATCAGAGAAATTTATCTATTGTGTGCATGAAAAAGTCTCAGATCTTTACCTTAAACCTTTGAAAAATGGTAGCAAATACAAAAGTGTTGTGTTAAATTTCTCTTCAGTGTAGAATGATAGTGCTACAGGTAAGAGACATAATATGTATGATTAATTTGGGGGTGAATGTAACGCTGAGACCTGCTAATATTAGCAGCTAAAGTTTGAGAAACCTGTCAGTGTTTCTGCAGTGTTACAGTCACAGTTACAGACATTTACCTCAGAAAACCCTGTTACCATGTTTCCATCCAAGATTTATAAAAGAAATCATTCATGCACAGATAACAGAAGCCGGACCATATGTGAGACAGAACTTCAGCTCCATGTATTCACGAGGTTGTCGCTACAGTATACGCTTACATCTAATAATTCATAAAGCTTTTTAAGGTGCGAGAACAGAACATCTTTGCTCGCTCTAAAACTGCAGCACGACTGTCAGTCTGAGCAGCTGCTCATTAGCAGCCACACTCAGAGCGACCTGTTCAGTCTCAGCTGCAGAGAGACGACAAACAGGCCTCCAATAATTAGGAAAAAAAAGTACAGATTTATTTAAAGTAATTAATGAAAACAGGATGAAAAGTGTGAGCTCTCAGAGTTTGTTGTGTTTGTATCCAATGAGCATGAAATGAGAATCTCACAGACCGTCACACTTTGAAAACAGAGTGTTGTGCTTTTTATTTCAGCGATGAGACACTGATTGGCTGCAGAGAGGAGCCTCACCGGCTTCAGCTGCTGACAGACAGCGTGACAGCAGCAGGGCGCTGAGTGACAGCCGACTGCTTTGAGTATGTTGATGATGTGCAGACAGGCTGCAGCCTCGGGGCAGCAGGCAAAGTGGGCGAAACTGCAGCGTCAAAAAGACCCAAATATTCAAACTAATTCAGCTCTCAGGGAGCGTTCGATTTAAATCTGCTGAGTAACTGACATGAGGAAACCTATATGCATTCAGCAAAGTTTGTTTGCGTGTAACGACTGCACATGGAGAGCTATAGACATGAAACATTGTATGTTAACATGACTCATGGAGTTATAATGAAACTTACTGTCAATAGACCAGAATTACATTGGCAGCAACAAACGTTGACGGTGCAGAACTGTCCTGCCCTTTCATATTTTTTGCAAACTATTGAAACCCAGAAGGGGGAAATAGCGTTATATTCTTATACCCCTGAAAGTAAATGAATAAGAGTGTGCAGTAAGATATTGTACATATCTCACAGTGCTTCTTTTCTTCCTGATCACACAAAAAGCCTTTTAGCAGCTGGAGGCGGCTTTTTGTAAATGTTTTTAATGAGAATGAAACTTTTTGCTCGCTGTTTTCGTGTTGCGATGCACCTCCTGTTTCTGCGCTCTAGGCACGGGGCATTTTTGCTGGAGTGCTCTGAACTGAGTTAAAAAGAAATTCAACTCAGAGTGGAAAAGCACCCAACGTCATGTCTTTTTTTGTCAGCGTATTTCCCATTGTCCAATCGGATGAGTTGAGAGGCGGGCCTTCTGTGATGGTCACCACAAGAAGTTTACAGTTGGTAATCAATGGAGGAGAAACTGGTGGTAGTTGCTGGATACCCTGAGCTATACGGACTTCTCAGACCACCATTTCAATGGAAAACAGCAGGCGTGGAACCATGTAAGTGCAGTACTGTAAACATCCATGATGGAGGAGAAGCTCCTGGACCAACTGGTGGTACTCCCCATGATCCAGCCTCTTTTTTAGGGTCTCATGTACCCACACAGATCTCTGTTTATCTGCTGACAGCCTCTCACCCTCAACCAGAGCTACAGACAGCACCCTCTGCCTCAACATGGTAGCAACTACACACTGGTTAGGGTGAGAAAAAAAAAAGGTGGATTGATTACACAGGAAGGTTAGTGTGAGGATGTGATGGGGCGGTTGCTTGGAAACAATAGAAAGGTGCAGCAAGCCCTATTTTTTACCAGTGGTATTCAGTTTCTTTGAAAAAAGGCAGTGTGGTGCGACATGCGTTTTGATCACACAGAGAGCAATGCTGTGTGTGTGATCGGGGCCTTACACTCTCTTTCCTTAATGTCAGTGAAGAAGAAACTCAAGGCAAGTCCAGTTGCCTATGATATAGCACTTAACAGAATACTCCGACGATTTGGGAGTTATGCCCTTTCTCTATCATTTTCATATTGAGACAACAAGATGGATATCTTCTTTGTGTCTGTACGTCCAGTGGCTGGGTCTCAGCGGTTAGCATTGCGGCTTAGCTTAGCGAATACAATTGAAGTCTATGGGGGGTCAGTAGCCTACTCAGTAGAAGTGAACAAATAAACATTACAGAAACCCTGAAGCTGGCATTTCTGCATGTGCATTTAAAATAAACAGGTTTAAACATTAACTCGAAAAACGAGTCATTTTTAGTCGTTTTAGAAGAAGTTTGAACTATAGTGTGTTTACGCCCTGCGCTGTGATCCGCGGAGGGATACACCTGTGAGCAGGCACAGGCACAGACGTAGCCTGTAAACAAAACTCAGCTGTTTATTTAGCTTAGCGATATCTCCGGACTATAGTAGCTGCAATGGACTGCTCTGAACACGATTTTGAAGAGTTCCTTGTAGCGGACACAGATCCAGAGCCATACCTGTTTGAGCTGGAGTATACAGATGAGAAACTCCAGGTGCTGGATGCTGAGCAGGTGAGAAGAGAGGCTGAATCCTCCGAGGCAGCAGAACAGCAAGGGGCCGAGGGGAGACGGAGGTCAGGGGAGGATTGGTGGTGTAGCTGCGGGGCTTGCCAACCTATGCCTACGGAGGTGGAATCATTTTGCTGCACAGAATGGGATTCGGTGCTGCCATCGTTGGGGAGGCTAGAGATATATCATCATCATCATGGGGGAAAACCGCTGCAGAGAGTGAAGGAGTGAAAACTTAGCAATCGCTAATCCTGGCGTGATTGAAACATTTTTTCATGTTCCTAAGATAAACTGGGAAAAACACCCAGGCCTGCAGGAGCTGATGGACAGCTGTCAGTCGAGTTTACAGTGCCTTTTCATCGAGCCTGTAAGTTTGCCTTGAATGTTTTTGCAAGTTGCAATAATACATTTTTGAGGCATGATCGTCTGTGTCGTCTCTTTGTTTGCTTTTACCAAGTGACCTAGCGTACCTGTCCCAGAGCCAGCTGCAGCTGTTGCTCACCGGTGTATCCCTCCGCGCAGGGCGTAAACACACTATAGTTCCGTGTATCAAACTTCTCTAAAACGACTAAAAAGGACTCTCGTTTTTCGAATTGATGTTTAAACGTGTATTTTAAATGCACGTGCAGAAAATAGATGCATTCACTTAAAATGCTGTAAGCGCCACCGCCCTCATACCTCCACACTTCCTTTATGCTGGCATAGATGCAGCCAACAGATGGCACAAGAGGGCGGAATCAAAAGTTTCACACAACAAGCGAGGTGACAGTGGAGGAGATCATACTTTATGTGTACCTTTAAACAGAGGCAGCATTGTAGACGGAGGCCATTATATAAATTTCTACACTTGTATCTCTTCAGCTACACTACACTGCCTCCAAGATCTCAGGTGGCACTGCTCCGTTTGGTTCGCATCTCTAGGCTTTAAGAAAACATGCACAGAAATGAACGTACAGTACAGACAGAAGGCACCGTCTGGCTCTAAATGAGCCCTTACACTCTACATTTGTACATTTCGGCCCTTACTTTGGGTTGATGGTTCAACCTTGGTATTTCTAAAATTCTGGCTGCAGCTACCTGACCACTGTTGCCGTCCACATGGAGCCACGCAGAGCGACGACAAATGTCTCTATTTGTTCACGTTTTGTTCGATTATGATCAGAGGTGCTGCGCAGTGACATTAACACAAAGAGAAACGCAGTCCTGGTATAAATATAAACACATGAACACAGTCTATAACTGTTATCAATAACTGATGATCATTATGTTATTACCACATCCTCATCAGCTGTTTCTTTTCTTGGCTCAATCCTCTCCCTCTCTCTTTCTCTTTTTATCCATCCTTCAATCTCAGGACAGTTACCGTGGGCAACAAAGCGTGAAACATGAAAGAGCTTCCCCTCGGTTTCCACGGCAACAGGAGCTGGGGCATTCCATAATTTTCTGCTCTGCTCGGTGACAAAATGTATTGACCCACACATCCTTCTCTCTCTCTCTCTCTCTCTCTGTCATCCCTCAGTATCTGTTCTTCTTTCTGACCACTCATCATTTCTTTCCCCTCTTTCTTTCTCTCAGTCTTTTATCTGCACGCTCACTCATCCTCCATCCTCCCTCTGTCATTTGGTTTTGGCCTAATTCTTCTTTTTTTTTTATCTCTTTTCATCCTTTGTCTCTCTAGTTTCTCCCCATCCATCCATCCATCCATCCATCCATCCATCCATCCATCCCCCTCTCCTCCCTCCACAGTGACTCTTCAGCCCGGGGACAAACTTCTATAATTCATCATTACTTCTCATAAGCCGCCCTCCTCCTCCTCCTCCTCCTCCTCCTCCTCCTCCTCCTCCTCGTCCTCTTTTTTCTCTTTTTATCTCTCTCCTCTGGTGTCTCCATCCATTCTCCCTCTTTCTTCCTTTATTCTGTCATCTGTTCTGATCTAATCATTCCACTGCCTTTCTCAGAATTTGGAGTAAAAATAAAGGACGAGATTTTCTGCCTCGTGGTCGTACGTCTCTGTGAACCGTACAAGTTACAGTTCCAGTCTCCATCCATGTCAGTGAAAACATGGACACTCACACACAGAAGATCTACACAATCAGCACAGTTTCAAGATTAGAGTCACCAATTCAGTATCTGACCAAATGTCTCCCCTTCTGTTCCTGAGATATGACGTTATAACGTGATGATGTCACAGTCAAGCTGACCTTTGACCTTCTGGATATAAAATATCATCATTTTATCCTATCAGACATTTGTGTGAAATTCTGCTGTGGCTGAAAACACGTTTTGTAAAGTCACACAGACCTTTGACCTCCAAATTATAATCACTTCATCCTTTAGACCAAGTGGACGTTTGTGCCAACTTTGAGGAAACTCCCTCAAGGCCTTGAGATACAGAGTTCACAAGAATGAGACTGGTGCAAAGCCACAGTGACTTTGACCTGTTGACTTTCAACCACCAAAATCGAATCAGTTCATTGATGAGTCCAAGTGGATGTTTGTGCCAAATTTGAGGAGACTCTCTCAAGGCCTACTTCTGATATTGCATTTGCAAGAATAAGATGGATGCAAGGCCACAGTGACATTTGTCTACCAAAGTCTAATCAGTTCAGTGATAAGTCTAAGTGAACATGCGTGCCAAACTTTCTTGAGATGCCGCAGTCACAAGAATGAGACAGATGAAGTCACAGTGACCTTGACCTTTGACCTATGACCACCAAAATCAAATCAGTTACGTTTGTGCCAAATTTGAGGAAATGCTCTCAAGGCCTACGTTACATATTGCGTTTATTACTTTAGATATTGCGCTCATGAGCATAAGATGAACTAAATGTCACAGTGACCTTTTTCTTTTCACCATCAAAATCTTATCAGTTCATTGTTAAGTCCAACTGGACATTTGTGCCAAATTTAAGGACATTCCTCAAGGCATTCTTGAGATATAGAGTCCATGAGAATGAGATGGATGCAAAGCCACAGTGACCTTGACCCTTGACATTTGACCACCAAAATCTGATCAGTTCATGAGTCGAAGTGAACGTTTGTGCCAAATTTGAAAAAAAAAAATCCCTCAAGGTGTTTTTTTAGATGCAGTGCTCACGAGAATGACAAAGATGAGGTCACAGTGACTTTGACCAGTTGACCTATGACCCCCAAAATCAAATCATACCATGACCTCAAGTGGATGTTTGTGCCAAATGTTGAAGAAATTCCTTCAGCGCCTTCTTGAGATGCTGCGTTCATGAGAATGGGACAGATTGGCATACAGACAGACATGTCTTTAGCCACCGCTATCAGGCGGTGGAGGCGTAGAAAAGATGGTGACCTTTGAAGTGTCGTAGTTTTTTGGGGTTACTCAAGGTTAAAGGAACAGTTCGCTCTAAATTCAGTTTTACTGCAGCCACGTGTTCAGACCAGTCAGGTGTCCATGAGAAAAAACATTTCACAGAAAACGTGTCTTTAAATAAAAACGTATTTTTCATTTTGTTAATATTATTTTTTCAGGATATATTTCACACACAAACATTTTGTGACCACAGACGTGTTTTTAATATTCTGCCTTCACATCAGCAGCTGGTTTATATCTCACTGCTCAGTGATGAGTCTCTAACCCTCAGCTTTAAATGAGAGTTTGTGTTCTGTGTTTTTGCTCACTGGGACAAAGAAGAAAGAGAGAGGAGGAGGAGGAGGAGGAGGAGAAAACTTCTGGGGAGAAGAAAGAAAAGGAAAGGAGACCAAAGGGATGAAAAAGAGATGAGGAACGATGGGAGAGAAGGAAGGAGAGGATGCAGGGAAAGGACGTAAAGTCAAAAGAAGGAGGAAAGTAGAGAACAGGAGGATTAGGAGGAGAGAAAAAAGGGGATAAGTAAAGGAGAGAAGGGTGCAGAAAGAAGGAAATGATGTAAAAGTTGGAGGGAAAGGAGAAAAGGAAGGATGAAGGGAAAGAAGAAAGGAGGGAGTAAAGAAAAAGGAGGAAAAGACGAGGTAATGAAGTACGAAGAAAAGGTGATAAATAATAGAAACATCTCTCCCTCCATTTTATTTATCCCTCACTTTATACACATCCATTATTTACTCATCTCTCCATCTTTCCCTCTTTTTATTTCTATCATTTGTCTTCCTCTTTATTCCTCCTTTTTGTTTTTTCTCGATATTATTTCTTTCTTTTCTCCTCCATTTTTCTCCTAACTCCACTCTTTTTCTTTTTCTTCTTGCATCCTTCTTTCTTCCCACCTTTCCTCTCACACTTTTTTCTTTCCTTCTTTCTCCCACCCCTCCCTTCTCTCTTATTTCTCCTTCTTTTTCTACTTGTTTCCTCCTCCCTTTCACTTCTCTCACCTTTCTTGCTTTTCCTCGTTCCTTTCCCTCCTTTGCTTCCTCATTTCCTTTTCTCTCCTGTCCTTCTACCATCCTTCCTTTCATCTTTCTTTTCTTCCCACCTTCCCTCTTTCTTTCCTCTTTCTTCTTTCTCCACTTGCGTCCTCTTTCCTTTCGCTTTTCTGACCTTAAACCTTTCTTCTTTCCGTCCTTCCCTTTTTCATTTGCTTTTCTCTCTTTTCTTTTTCCTACATCCATCCTTTCTTCCTCTCCTTCCCCTCCTTTTTCCCTTCTGCTTCTTCCCTTATTGTTTCCTCCTACCTTTCTTCTTACTCTCCTTCTCTTCTTCCTTTCTAATTTTTCTTCTTTCCTTTCCTTTTCCCCTCTCTCCTCCTTTTCATTTTATTTTCATCTTTCTTTTCTCCTCACCTGCCCACTTTATTCTTTCTCCACTTGCTTCCTCTTTCCTTTCCCTTTCCCTTTCCTCCTTCATTTCCTTTTCTCTTTTCTTTCTTTTACTATCCCTCCTTTAGTGTTTCTTTCCCTCCTTCTTTGTCTCTTTTTCCTTTCCCCTTACTGTTTCCTCCAACCTTTCTTCTTACTCTCCTCTTCTTTTTTCTGATTTTTCTTCTCTTCGTTCTTTTTCTTTCTTCCTTACACTTTTTCTATCTTTCTTCCTTCCCTTTCTTTCTCTTCTTCTCTCCATCTTTCCAGCCCTCTCTCCTCTCTCCTTTTATTCATCTCCTTTTCTATGCTCTCTTCCTTCCTTTAATTTAATCTCCTCCTGCTGCTTCCCTTTCTCCCTCCATCTTTCATCCTCATCTCTCCGCTCTCATATCCCCCTCTCTTTTCCCCCTTTAATCTCTCCCTGCTCCTCCCCTCCTCTCCTTCTCCCTCTCCTTCTCTTTCTCCATCCATCCATCCATCCACCCATCCATCCATCCATCCACCCATCCATCCATCCATTCTCTGTATCGTTCCCTCGTTCATGCTTCGCATAATCAACTTTTACTCGGACAATTACAGAAATAGAGGGGGGAGGGGGGTGTGCGGGGGGAGTTGCTCGGATACGGTTGCCATGTAACGGGAGGGGAGGGGCAGGACGGAGGAGGAGCAGTGATAGCAGGAGTCAAGTGAGGTGTTGCCATGACAACGCAGGTTTCATGCTGTCAGTGATTTTAGCGTGTGGGAGGGGCCGCTGGATCAGAAGCATATGGAGAGGCACGCAGCACGCAGCACACGCACACACACACACACACACACGCACACACACACACACACACACACACACACACCTTAAAAGATCCGTTCAGCAACATTACAACAGATGATTCTCTGCACTCTGACACAGCGAAGCTTTAAATTAAATGCTCTCCAGTTATTTGAGTAATTAGGATTCATCCTGCAGAGACACTGTGAACCTCAGTCCATCATGACACAACATTTTAACATAAAGTCTACACAGATGTCCAGGACTGTCAAAATTACATAAAAACTTTATGTTCACTTGACACAGAAACTCATCCCCTGTGAGCCTGACATAAACAGTTTTTGAGTTTTGAGTTAATTTGACTAAAATTTATAAAGCTGATTCCACCTGATTAGTTTAAGTCCAGTAAACAACACTATCTCTGTGCACCTGCGCAGAGTTGCAGAGTTCCCAGCGTGCTGTGAGACAATGTGTTTAAGACCATGAACTGAAGAATACTGGTTTAAATGTGTTGTAAATCACTGATGTTACCCAGTACGCAGTGATTCATTTCTCTGTATTTGGTAGGGATGCGCGCCATTAGTCGTCTAAACGATGAAACGTCCGCCCCCTCGCTAGTCGGCACCAGAAATATTAGTCGGTTAAACCAATAAGTGTTTAATTCATGTACAAGACCGCTTAACTGTCATGCAGCCGCCCGCCACTAGTGGGTGCTACAGAGCCGTCAGACAGCAGTCCCCCTCCCCGCGGTAATGAACCAGTAGACTGGAGTTTTAAATAAGAGAGATGTCTTCTCATAAACCAGCGCGGTTTGGCAGCACTTTGATCTAGAGAATGAATTCAGCAGCAATGAATCTTTTTTGAGACGTTATATTATTTATTAACTTTAAGTGAGTTGTTGTCAGATAATGTGCAGGTTTACATCACAGACTGTGTAAAAATGTGGACGTGGTCACCGTGACGTCACCCATTGGTTTCTGAGGAGCGGGTATGAAGCTCAAAGTAGGCAGCTCCGGCTGTCGCCATCTTGGCAGTGCCTGACTCCGCCCAACTCCCACCCATAAAAAATGGGCCAAGAGGCGGGCCAAATGAAGCCTGGTTGCTTAAACACGCCCACCTCGCTCGAAGCTGCGAAGTTAGCTAAGGCTAACAACAGAGATGGGCAAAAATACATCAAAATATATTTTGATAAAGAATACAAAATACAACTCAAATAAATGTATCAAAATAAAATACTTTCAAATACAGAAAATAATTTTTTTTGTTTTTCTTTTTAGCAGCGACCCGCGGCTCTATATGTCACTCTGTCTGTCGGTTGGTTAGTTGGTCCACAAAGCTTTTCATGAATAACTCAAAATTTGCATACTGCAACTAGAGACCATGAGTAACTATACCAGAAAGAATGCCCACGATTTGTCCATAGGTGGCGCTATACTAACCGATTCAAATCTTTTTGTGAATACCTCAAAAAGTCCTTGACCAAAAACGTTCAAAATGTACATGCTGCAATTAGAGACCACAAGTAACTATGCCAGAAAGAACAACCATGATTCATCCATTAATGGCGTGATAGTAGAAAATTTGGTCGCAGCTGTTACACAATAAATTGAGCATTTTTTAGACTAGTTGACTAGTCTTAATTAAAAGTTTCGTTTAGTCGCCAGGAACATCCCTAGTATTGGTAATGGTAAATGGACTGCACTTGTATTGAGCTTCTCTAGTCTTCTGGCCACTCAAAGCGCCTTTATACTACGTGTCACATTCACCCATTCACACACTGGTTGCCAAGGCTACCATACACGGTGCCACTTGCTACTCAGTAACCATTCACACGCTGGTTGAACAGACATCGGGAGCAATTCGGGGTTCAGTATCTTACCCAAGGATATTACGACATGCGGCCTGGAGGAGCCTCGGATCAAACCGCAGATATTCCTGTCGAGCCTTTCAATTTAAAACGTCACATTTAAGGCTTCTGAGGGACGAACGAGGAGATCTTGTTGGGACATGTGTTCGGGGCAATAACAATAAACCAACGTCCAATTCTTCAGGTTTCTTTGAGTGCAGTGACACTTTTATTTTAACACATGCTCAACTCAAGAAAAATAAAGTGTTGTAAAATGTGTACTCAATGTTTTAATGTTCTTATGACACAGAATTAAACGCTCAAACAACAACAAAAAGTTACGTTAAACTGACATTAAGTTCCCGTCAGACCAGGGTCATGTGACACATTTATGTTGTCTCAAAACTTTTATGTTCCTGTATTTTACTAAACTAAAGGTTCTGAGTGCAAACTGTTTGTTGTTTGCAAGTTGAGTGAGCAAACTGGGGTTCACAGTGCATAAATGTCTGAGGAAATTTCACGGGAATCCCTCCAGTGATTGTGCTATTTACAGCTAACGTCGTATCTTTGTTCTCTGTTCTGTAGCTCAGCGTAAGTTCAGTCAGGAAGACTTTCTTTACGCTACATCCATTCACAGTTCTCTCCCTCCCACCACCTCCAACAATCAGCTGATTACGTTCCCTCTACCTGTTGGCCAATCAAACGTTGCCACAATCTCCGTCAGCCAATCATGTTGCTGCTGCCAAACTCCAGTCACCTTATCCAGAGCTCAGGACGAGCTAATCAAGCCCACTCCTCTTCACATCCAGATCTTCAGCTCCCTCCTCATCTCATCATCACCACCAGCGTCTACAGACTCCACAGGGGGGGTCCGTAATCTTTACCAGCCTCCTGGAATATATGACAACACAATGGGATCGAATCGCCAAAGACTTTTCACCTTTCTCACACATACGTGCAGAATGAGTCTCTCCTGATTGAACTATATATATAACCCTCTAAACTAAAAGCCGTCAGGAAAAAAAACCTGCCTGTTTTAAGTCTTTAAAGTCACAAGGTGTTGTTGTTTTGGAGAGGAGAAGAACTGTGGATAACTCAACTCCTGGTAAAAACCTCTTCAATGTCTGGATCTTAAGTCATCAGAGAAAAAAGGTGAGCACACATCGGCCCATCTCTGACATGTCATTACATAAACAGTGATTTGTAACATGAAGCTGCTTTGTTCAGTGTTTTTACCAGTTTAAACGACCCGGTCTGTTTGTTTCAGAGAGGAAGAGACCTCGGCGGAGAATTCGGCTCCCGGTAAAATCCGCCTGAAGGAATTCTAACCAGGAAAAGTTTCAATCAAATGGTCGCAATCTCCAATCCTCACCGCTAGCTGCCTCTAAAGGCCGTGACACACCAAGCCGACAGTCGGCCGTTGAGCGGGCGTCGGTGAGCATCTGTCAGCCTAGTTTTTGTGGTGTGTCCCGCACCGTCGGCACTTCGGCGTCAGCGGCTTTTCAGCTGATTGAGCATGTTGATTTGGCGGCGGAGCTTGTCGGTGAGAGAGATCACTCTGATTGGCTGTTCAGGTTTTATTTCCACTTGAATAACAAACCGGAGCTAGCTGGGAGCGGCTAGCAGAGAGTTAGCCGCAGCATGACTGGAGGGAAGCACAGCCAGTTAGCCTCCGCTAGTCTCTGAGCTAGCCCCGGCTCTCTGTTTGGATCCAACCGGAGCACCGAGCCCTGGTTTGTTATTCAGGTTAAAGTGGGAAGAAGCAGCGGGTTTATCGGGCAGCTGAGTGAAGTGGAGCCTGCGGAGGAAACACCGGGACCGTCTGGATGTAATAGTCCGTGGAGGTGCTGCGGTGCTCGGCTGCACAGATAGGAAACCCCTCGGCTGACAGGATGTACCACTCTCTCACTCCGCTCTCTCTCACGCAGGCGCAGAACGTACGTGCTACTTGGCCGTCGGATGTAGTCCATGTAGTGTGTTCAAATGCAACTGACACAGGGCGACATGAGGCGACGTAGACGACGCAACAGTTGGCTTTCGTCGCCGCTAGTTCTTTGATGTCGGTTTGGTGTGTCCGCACCTTAAGTCCTCCTAAATCCTACACTGTGGACCTTTAACTTCGACACAGAGCCTTCACATATTCAAACATGCATTAAGATCCAGACACAACCCCTACAGCCACCATGTGACCACCGCCCCCCCTCTCCTCCCACAGCTCTGTCACATCATTGGCTCAGTGTCTCTCTATCTGTCCCCCTCACTTTCCTCTCTGTGTCTCAGCTCTTTTCAGCCATGTTAATGCCTGTTACATGAACTTCATGCAGAATTCATAGAACCGTACTAACTCCGGCTTTTAACGTCTACACCAGCTGCATAATGGCTTGATTTTCACTCACGTGACCTGAAGCATCTCTTCTGCCGCCTGGCATGGAGGGCAGTTAGTCAGGCTCCAGCAGGTGCAGCAGAGCCTACAGGGCAGCATGCTTTGTTTTTACACTGTTGACGGATACCTGAACCAACTCAGGGTGCAGTAACTGTAAATATGATTAACTATTTTAAAGAAGTAGATTTGGTTTGGGTTAGACAAACTACTTGGTGTTTTTGGCTCGATGACATCTATCACTATTTCATCCTGTGCTGCTGAGAGAGGACAGTCATTATTCATATGACCACAGGAGGGCGCTTGTCGGGAAGATGTGAAAATACTGTAGTGTGTCGTTTTGAGTTTCCGACGTCAAGCGACGGATGCTATCGTTTTTCTGCTGAGGACAGCCTGCAGCAACAGAGCCAAATGTAATCTGCTGGAGATGCACTGCAGCGTCATACTGCACCACACACACACACACACACACACACACACACAGTGAATTCGTCCAGTCAGTGAGTAAATGTGTGTACAGACAGGGCTGTAGGTGCGTGTGTCACCGGTGCGTACTGTATGTTGTGAGCTGTGTGCGTGCAGCAGCTGGGGTCACCTCAGCACAGTCTGACGTCTCCGCAGCGCTCATATCTGTGAGTTTGATTAAATTTCCACATTTTCTCCGTTTATCTCAAAGACTTAAAATTCAGAGTGCTGAGCTCCTGTGCAGAGTCGGATCTGTGTCTCCCTGCAGGAGGAGATTAGAGCAGACACGACTGGAGGAGACGCGACCAGAAACAGAAACAGGAAGTAGTTTGACACCGAGGAAGAAAGTAAAAACACACTCAGATCAAACACGCCCTTCTCTTAATGCATGGAGTGTGTGTCGGCAGGTGTCAGGGGAAACATTAAGTCATTCATATCCACCAAATAAATTTATAACACGTGCTGCAGAAGGTAGGAGGGTAAAGATGGACATACAGACAGAATCTATTACGCCATAAAATACCTTTAAAGGAAGTCAAAGACAAAAAGTGTTATTAACATCTAAAACTGAGAGCACACCAACATGTCTCAGTCCAACATCCAAACAAAACTCTATTAAAGGAATAGTTCAAAATCAGATTTTAAACAAGTAAAAATAGTAATACTAAGGTAACGATATTCCACCACATACATGTCTGGATTATTTATTGCTGGTGCAACATTGTGCTGAAGAAAAACACATTTTTATTATTTATAATACACTGTACGCCGTATCATACTGATTGGCTGGTCAATATGCTTTAGTCTGATCAAACTCTCACTGGTTGGACAGTCACATGTGTTACCTTCATGAGGCCGTGTGTCCACCAAAGTCTTTTTTCATTTATTCTCCCATCTGTAAACGCTATTGTCGTTCATCACTACATGTACAGTATGAGACCATAGACTGTAAAAATAACAGACGTAGCTGTCGTGACATCACCCACTGGTCTCTGGATTCCCGTTTTGAAATCTCCAGTTTGGCATTTTAGCCGTCACCATCTTGTTTTTTTGGAGCCAGAGGTGACAATATTTGGCAAGAGGGTGGAGCTGTGGAGAAGCGAAGGGTGAGTCTGACCGCGTTGCGTCGTTAGGCCTGGGCGTCCGAGGCTTCAGCCCTGAATGTTTTAGAAATAGCCCCTGATTTAAACAACGACGCAGTGACCCACCGTCCGACACGGAGCACGGAGTCAGACTTCACTACAAGCTGATTGGTTGTTGAAACAGGTGACGTGCTTTAAAACCAGCCGCCGGCCATTCGACCAGCTGAGCGTCAGGTGACACCATCAGCCAGCTGCAGTCGAGCTCAGACCGGCCAGTTCACACTGCTGACACTTTTCTCTGCAATGTTGTGCATCTCTGGTCTGAGCTGGACCTAAAATGGCGGCTCTCCGGCTCTGCAGGTGAATCATTCTCACTCCAAACTGTACTGAAAAACAGAACTTCACTAAGTGTACCTAGTCGTGTTTTTTTCCGTTTGCAATAGACTTACAACACCTGTAACTACGGTAACAGCACGCATCAAGATTGTGCGACTGCCTCAGAACACTGAAAAGACATAAAAACTAAAAATGCACAAAGATATTTAAAATTCACTGATAAAAGCTGATCAAATGAAACGTACATCACAGTGACAGAGTGCTGGGTGTGGATCGCTGAGTGAGAGTGAGATTTAATAACAGGGTCTCATGACTTTACCCAGCATGCCTCGCTCATCCTCATGTTGATGCTGAAGGCTGTAGGTGTACCTTCTGAACATGTTTCATGTGAACGCGATGAGTTAAAATGTAAATGTATGCTTTAAAATTTGCTGTTTAATATGATCTGTTTCACTTTGGTGTCCCCTGAGTGCAGGACACGCCTGAAACTCTGCAGCCATTTAGATTCACTTATTCAAATCGTGCACTTTAACGGCACAAACTAAACACGCAGTGTGTGAATTCTATTTTAAGGTGGATTTTTCCTTTAATTTTGGCCCCATTTGCCACTAAGTTGTTTTCGTCCTGAAGCCAAACCTATTAAAAACCATTTAAAGCGTCCCAGTGACACCAAGGACGGCGCTCATTCCTGCGCTGAATTACCAGTTAACTGCTCCCTGACGGCGCCTCGGCGTGTTGCTCGAGGGCACATCGAGAGCGTTGACAGGGAATTAAACCTCTCACATCTCTGTGTCGGTTTGTCATCTCCATTATGAGCAGAAAAGTACATCTGTTTCCCATAATTCCGTGTGTTTGGCAAGGTGCTGCCTCTGTGTGTAGGGCGTCTTTGTTGTGTTAATTCAAACTACAGGAAACGATGTGGATTTTTAAAAATAGAAACCAGAAGCAGCTGCGGGGAGCGGCGCGTACGGCCGGGAAAACAGAGTTTCATTCAAGTCTGGAAAGTGTTTTTATTAAATACACTGAATATTAAATACAAAATAAGCTTTTTAGGAATCCAAATAAACACAAAGAGCAGTGGAGGAAAAACAGTGAATGTGCTGAACAAGCCCAGTCGGATCTCTCAGGAGAACCTTCAGCCTGCCCTCTGATGACCTCTGACCTTTGAACAGTCAGGTGAAACAAACACATCCTCAATCATACCTTCAGATTCACTCCACAGATCCATTTCACTACATTGTACAGTGAACTAAGACGAGGAAAGAGCAGCCTGGGGGACGCGACATCAGCTGTGTCGGTTTGTTTCTTCATCGACAAACAAGATGCTCGTTTTTATTTTTTCTTCTTGTCGACGAATAAAAACACCAGAGCCAACACTGAATGTATCTCCTAACAATTATAGTGTGTGTGTCTGCAGCCTGATGGATCTTCTTCCTCTATTGTTGTTAATAACACATCAGTGAGACTCACTGTGTCACTGGGTCACATGATCCTTCATCACCATGAACACACGCACTCAGTCTGTTTCCAGTCACAGTGAAGTGGAGCTACAGTCACAGCTGGACGAGGACATTTAACTGGACTACTGTCCTTGTCCCAGTATACAAGCACGGGAGGGGACCCAAGTTATTGGATAGATAGATAGATAGATAGATAGATAGATAGACTAGAATAAAGGTATTTAGTTACATTCCACCACTGAATACCACAATATCTAATCACATCGATCTGTTCGTTTGTGCAACAGCTCCAGTCTCCACATGAATACGGACATATTGTTGCAGTAAGGAACCGTCGATTCAAGGAATCAATAGAGTCTGAATGATGGTCAAGAGCCAGACGATTCTTGAGTCCCCTGAACTGCTCACAGCATCCATTCAGCCTCCTCTTACAGAGCTACAGAGGAAATACCAATGTGAAGTCTGCGAGAAGATGTGCTTTGGGCAAACAGACATTAGAGCTGTATGTGATGCAGCAAATTGAAAGATCGGTAAAAAGAGTTGTTTTTTGTTTACTGAAAAACAGTCAGAGTACGAGCTTTCATACACGCAGAGATGTGTGAGTGATGTGTTGAAACAATAAAGGTTCTTACTACCTCAGCGAGCACCTCTCACCTGTTACCACCTAAAACACTCAAATTTCCAGCAACTGTGAAACACACATTCAGCAGCTTCTCCCAGTATTTGAACACAACAGAGGACCTGCGTGTATCTGCCCTGTGGCCTCAGACCTCTCCGCCAAACCTCCAAACATACAACACACAGACTGCACACAGCAGTAACACGTCCTGTAGAGCAGAGAATATGACTTAGTGCTATGGCCCACTGAACACACACAGTCTGGTGTGTTTCCTGCAGCGTCTCTGTGTGAACGTCCAGTGACACACGTCAGCGATCACTTTCAGCTCATTTAAGTCTGAAGAGCAGCAGAGAGTCACAGCCTGAGACCGAGGTCTGTGTGACCTCCTGCAGGACGGCAGAGGAGGCGTTCATCTCTGAAAACACTGACCGGTCCGACAGGCCTCCAACGCAGCAGGAAGACAGGCGAAGGAGTCCTGCTGCGGTCGGATTTACAAAACAAGAAAATGCAAAGCTTCGTTCTTTTCTCCAAGGTCAGAGAGAGCTGGGTGTGTGTGTGTTTGTCTGCATCTGTGTCTGTCTGTGTGTGTGTGTGTGTGTGTATCTGTCAGTAGGTCAGATGGTAGCAGTTGAAGTCTGAGGACAGAAGGTCAGCCTGTTCCAGCCAGCATTTCACTGAGCTTTGATGTGTGTGTGTGTGTGTGTGTGTGTGTGTTTGTCTGCGTATAGGATTTGTGTGCAGTTCAAAGTCGTGTCAGTGCAGAACACAACAATATCTATCTATCTGTCCCTGAGCCACGTTCACAAAGACAGACGGAGTATAGCTCGGATCAAACTAAGGGACTGTACTTTATTTTTTTAACACTATTTTCAGGGCTTTGCTTTTATTTCAGAGCAGCTAAAGAGAGACAGGGAAGGAGGTGAGACAGTGGGGATGACACGCAGCAAAGGGCCACAGGTTGGAATCGATCCCAGGTAGCTGCTAGGGACTAGAGGTTGCCCCTTTTCCCCCCATTATGAGTCTACTGCTCGCTCACGTAGCGTCACTAATGGGCCGTTGAGTCAAGCCATGCCGCACCAATTTATGTTTCCATTATCAGTTAAGACACACCGTGCCATGCCAAGCTGCACCACAGATGGACCTTCTCAGAAGTAGATCCAAAAGCCAAGCCGACCACAGCCAACCCCTGACAACGCCGCTTCTCCCCCAAAACAAGCCGTGTGTCATGTGAGACTCTCCTCCCCTCTGTCTGCAGACCTGAGGGAAAGGCGTTTTAAAAGTCTCTGTGTTCAGCTCTCAGTACGTCTGTAGCCTCTGACTGAATCTCTGTGGTGTGGAGTTCAGTTTCTCTCCTGCGTCCTGTTTTAACTTTAGATACCTGCTTTATTTTACTGTTTCATGTTCACTATCAGAAGTTGTGTGAAGTTGTTGCTTGAAAACTCAACATTTCCTCATTTTGCTGCCTCACAATAAAAGTTAATACATACAAAATAATGGGGGACTTTTATTGTGAAGAATCGACAGGAAATGAAAGAAACAGCCACAGTGAGATGTTGATGAAGAGCTGCAGACGACAGGCTCTTACTGCACCTCTGCAAACAGCTCACCTCCAACAGGTAAACTTCTTTTACCTGCCCTGCTGTGGAAAAACACACGCAGCAAAAATACGTTAGCCGTGGATCAGCTGCTGCTTTTAACTATCATCACTTCAGACCAGCCTCATCAGTTAACACCTCTTGCACTCCACCCCCATTTTGTAGCAGAAACGCCTAAAATGACATACCCAAATTAAAATGACTGTAGCTTCTGAACCGCTCTGACTACATGCATGCATGAGGTCTTTCCAGAAAGAAAACTCCCTGAAGTTTCTTGTGAAAGTGTCAGAAACACTCTAGGTGATACAGAGACAGAGTAATGGGCCTCTGAAGTCAGTAAAAAATTGAAGATTTTGCCTAAAATAAAATAAAAAATGTGTTTCAGGATGAATAACTGTCTGTGGCTTCATCTGAGCAGGTAAATGATACTGTGGGGCTGTAGGCACACTATCAATGAACATTTGTTTCAAATTTGAAGAAGACTGCTCAAAGTATGACCATTCTACAGTGTTTTTACCATGAAAAGATCCAGGCAGAGCTCCAAATGACAAGTTGGTCACTCTGCTTCAAAACAGTACTATCAGTGATCAAACAACACTCAGCCAGCTTCAAACATTGTACCTTATTGAAATCAGGTGTGATTATGATAGCTGATGTTGTTTATGACACAGAAACACCATAAAATATCACCAAATAAAGCCATATGAAACATGAAAGTTATGATCTCACTTTCTAGACGGTGAATCTCAGCCAAAAATAGTGGTAGGAGTGAGACTCTTACCTTTTATAAAACAGCTAAGTCCCCGCTAACAGCTCCACATAAGATCGCGAGTAATCCTTTAACTTTTCCCGTCGAAAAACGGCATGACATGACTTGTCACCACTCATCGCGATTTTGGACTCTGTGTGTTTAGGCTGCTCTGCTGCCAAATACATAAGAAATAAAAGAAAAGTCGAGAGCTTCCTGAATCCGGCAATACCAAACATCACATGGTTTGATGATGTAGTGCGCCTGGGAGATACCATTTAACAGAGGAGGAGGGGAGCGAGGACGTCGACGTCCTTGTGGAGTTAGAGAGGTTAAATACACGCCATCAAGCAGGTAGACCTGCTGTGCTGGGCTGACGGCCAAAACCAAACCAAACCAGCCCATGACTGTCAAAAAGGCAGATAAGCCAGCTAACGTTACAGCTCAGTCGAGGATGACGCCTTGAATGTTTGCATCTCATGCTGTCACAAGCTCGAGCCTCTCGTCCGTGAGTAAATACACACTTCCCTCTGGGCAGTGATATGCTTGGAGAGTGTAAGAAAAGGTCTGTGGAAAGGTCTGTGGAATATCTTTAGCAACCAGGTCATGATTTCTGAAAAGAGACACTGCTGTTGAGTTTTTCAAATATATTTTTTTTGGCGCTTTGAGCACCACAAGCAGAGTGCCTTATGGTTTTATTATATTAAATAGAAGGCAGACATCTGTACAGCTGATATTTCCAACACTCTGCAACTCACACCAAAACTATCTCGGCTGATAAACAGCACTACGGGTAAGAAAACAATTTAAATGTATATTTGATTTTGGGGTGAATTGACCCTTTGACTCTTAGAACTTCCATACATCAGTTACTGTGGTGGTATTGGAATATGTGAAATATAAATTTCATACTTTAAGAGTCTTAAGAGCTGATAGTAACACTACTAATGAAGAACCAACTCCCTGAAGAGAAGGATTTTTTAATGTACACATGATGAATAAAATAAAAACTAAATATAGGACTCAATAATAAAAAGACTGATTGTATTTCAGATAGAACATCAATCTATCTACAGATGTGTCTGAGTGCAAGATGCTGAGTAACATCTGAATAAACTGAGATACAGAGAACATCAGAGAGTGTGAAACAGCGCCACCCTCTGCAGCACCGAGGCAGAAACATGAAGGAGCTTTACAACGTCATCTCACACACACACACACACACACACACACACACACACACACACACGCAGCACTGTATCTGAATGTGCTGTCATGTCATCCATCAGTGTGGAAGAGTGTTAAGAGATGTTGTTACACTGAATTCACACCTCTCTCCATCTCTGTGTCTCCCACTACCGCTTCTTGCCTTTCTCCTCTTCTGTCCTCCTGTCGACTCCTTTCTCTGCTTCTCCTCCTCTGACTATTCCCTGTCTCCCCTTCTTGCTAGGTCAGTAAGTTGACCCTAAGTATGTGGACACCCTTCTCTGTCCCTTTTCTGAGGCTGTTCTTTGTGTTTTATTGGGAGAAATCTTCAGCAAACAATAATATTCAGACAGAAGGGTGGCTCATTGCAACATGAAAATGCCGCCATGCACAAAGCTAACTCAGCAGAGTTTCAGTATTTCGCAGTTTGGTGTGAAAGAACTTGTCTGTCCTGCACAGAGTCCTGACATCAACTATCTGACACCTCTGTGATGAACCGGAACATCGACTGCAAGTCAAACCCGATCACCTGACATCAGTGTTGTCAGTTGACCACATACTGGAACTACGAGGGACATACCCTAATCAGAAAACAGTGGTGTGAAAAAGTGTTTGCCCCCTAAACCTAATAACTGGTTGGGCCACCCTTAGCAGCAACTACTGCAATCAAGCGTTTGCGATAACTTGCAATGAGTCTTTTACAACGCTGTGGAGGAATTTTGGCCCACTCATCTTTGCGGAATTGTTGTAATTCAGCCACATTGGAGGGTTTTCGAGCATGAGCCGCCTTTTTAAGGTCATGCCACAGCATCTCAATAGGATTCAGGTCAGGACTTTGACTAGGCCACTCCAAAGTCTTCATTTTGTTTTTCTTCAGCCATTCAGAGGTGGACTTGCTGGTGTGTTTTGGATCATTGTCCTGCTGTAGAACCCAAGTTTGCTTCAACTTGAGGTCACGAACAGATGGCCGGACATTCTCCTTCAGGATTTTTTGGTAGACAGCAGAATTCATGCTTCCATTTATCACAGCAAGTCTTCCAGGTCCTGAAGCAGCAAAACAGCCCCAGACCATCACACTGCCACCACCAGATTTTACTGTTGGTATGATGTTCTGTTTCTGAAATGCGGTGTTACTTTTACGCCAGATGTAATGGGACACACACCTTCCAAAAAGTTCAACTTTTGTCTCGTCAGTCCACAGAATATTTTCCCAAAAGTCTTGGGGATCATCAAGATGTTTTCTGGCAAAAATGAGATGAGCCTTAATGTTCTTTTTGCTTAGCAGTGGTTTTCGTCTTGGAACTCTGCCATGCAGGCCATTATTGCCCAGTCTCTTTCTTATGGTGGAGTCATGAACACTGACCTTAACTGAGGCAAGTGATGCCTGCAGTTCTTTAGATGTTGTTGTGGGGTCTTTTGTCACCTCTTGGATGAGTCGTCGCTGCGCTCTTGGGGTAATTTTGGTCGGCCGGCCACTCCTGGGAAAGTTCACCACTGTTCCGTGTTTTCGCCATTTGTGGATAATCACTCACTGTGGTTCACTGGAGTCCCAAAGCTTTAGAAATGGCTTTATAACCTTTTCCAGACTGATAGATTTCAATTACTTTTTTTCTCATTTGTTCCTGAATTTCTTTGGATCTCGGCATGATGTCTGTAGCTTTTGAGGATCTTTTGGTCTACTTCACTTTGTCAGGTAGGTCCTATTTAAGTGATTTCTAGATTGGGAACAGGTGTGCAGTAATCAGGCCTGGGTGTGGCTACAGAAATTGAACTCAGGTGTGATCAACCACAGTTATGTTTTAACAGGAGCTGGGGGTCAAACACTTTTTCACACAGGGCCATGTAGCTTTGGATTTTTGTCTTCCTCATTAATAAAACCCTTCATTTAAAAACTGCATTTTGTGTTTACTTGTGTTATCTTTGACTAATGTTTAAATTTGTTTGATGATCTGAAACATTTAAGTGTGGAAAACATGCAAAAAAGTAAGAAATCAGGAAGGGGGCAAAAACTTTTTCACACCACTGTATATTTGAAATCTATATGTGATGGAAACAGACATTTATTCAACCATGACTGATGTTCATGTGTGTTACTTCAAATCGATTCATGTCATAATAGATAACCACAAGATAAAAATGACCTTTCTGTTTGCAACATAATAGTTTCAATTTCACAAACGTTTCATTTACTTCACTTCATCGAGAGGTGATCACTGAATTCTGATCACAGCAGGCACCGAGCTGAGAGCTGAGTCAATCCACACCACCCAACCCAGAAAAAATATGCGTTAATCAACAACCCGAGCGCCACGGCACTCTCCAAGATGTGAGTGTGGTTGAGACAGAGAGACAGATGAATAGTGGAAGAAAAGGTGGAAGGTGGACTATTGCACACAGTGTTTCTGTAGGTTATTAATGGAGGAAGCAGAAAAAAGAAAACATACTTGGAAAAGACTGTAACTTCATCCTTCATCATCCAGTTAATGGATTGTCAGAGTGTTTTTGCCAACGCTGCTTTGTCACCTTTTGACCGGTCCAACTGCGTCAACTCAAGGGACCCATGGGTCGTGGGTCCACCTTCGCATCATAAGTAGGATTGTCTCCCTAACCCAGGAGAGACCTGCCAGACAGACATTTCTCCATTATCTGTGTGGGAGCAGCTGATGTTGTCACTACAATGACAACAGCTGGTCCACCTTTACAGTCCAAGTTTAACCAGAAGGTGGCAAACAAGACATGGGAACTTGTTTTGGAACGCACACAGTCTGGCACCAAAATCTGTGTTGATTCAGACCGCTAGGTACAGTACTGGTTGTATACTGGTGCCATATTAGCAGCGTGTTTAGGTACCTAACCTTAACGACCTCCCTCCATTATTTCTGCTGTAAAGTTGAACATTTTAACATGGGGGTCTATGGGGATTGACTCGCTCTTGGAGCCAGCCTCAAGTGGACTTCAGAGGAACTGCAGCTTTTAGGAGTCTTGCACTGGTTTCATTTTTCGGCCTTGGAGGTTGCTGCTTGTTTAAATCTCTCCATCCAGTTCTCCTTCTTTCTCCCCCCTCATCTTTGTTTTCCTTTCTCTGTCACCCTCATTCACTTTCTAAGTCTCTCTATCTCTCTTTTTACCTCCCACAAGTTGTGTTAGCTCACTTCTGTCTTGCTTTCGCTCAGTCCATCTCTTTTATCCTCCACCTTTCTCTCTCTTCATCTCCATCCTCTCTGTCTCCACTTCCCACCCAGCCAATTATATATATCTCTTCTTGTCTTTCTTTTCCTCCCACTCTCTCCCTTTCCTCCCTCCTCACCACCTGTCTTTCTCTTCATCCCTCTCCTCATCTTCCTCTCCCCCCATCATCCTCTGTAATTACCTCCTTCGTCTAAAACCTGAGAGGATTCGCAGCGACAGGAGACTCGTCTCGCCCCCGTTTGCTGCTCTTTTATCTTCTTCCCGTTCTCCTCTATTTTTCAACTCATTTTCTTTCCCTCTCCTCCTCTTCATTTGCCTGTTCCTCCCCAAACAAACTCTGCCGGAGTTACAACTTTTTACACATGTATCCTTGTTTACGCCTCGCTCATGTCTGCGGTTGATCTCGTTTCCTGCGTTTCTCTCTTCCTCTTTGTCTTCACTTCTGTCGGAATATTTTCCACAGAACTTGATTTTGTGACTTCACTCACTTCCTTTTATTTGTAGATGCAGCTTCAATATATTTTTACCAAAGCAGGGAGAACTAATATTAAAAGAGATGAGACATAAACAGCATCCTGCATGTATGAAAATGTGGTGTGTTGGAGGTAACATGTTACAAAGTCATGTATTATAATAATCACACAACTGTTCTCCTAAGAAAACAGTCTTGAGTCAATTCTTTATAACTCAGGAAAGATTACACTGTCTCATGATATGTTCATGTCTTGTTGGAAATTGCAGAATTGGGGATTGAGTTTTATCCATAAGTGGGAATTAAATGCTGCGGGCTTTATCTCTGTGATAACCCTTAAAGGAAAGATTAAGTGGCTGCCAGTATCCAAAGTTCTGCTGATAATGTGCGCTTACATGAGATCTAAGAGCTGAGTATTACAAGTTACATCCTGCTGAAATTTGGTGGAAAATGACTCAGTTCAACTTAGTAGTCATATTTTAGAGCAAAAGTTCAACATTTTGGAAATATACTTGTAACTATCTTGTGATAGTGTGAGCTGTTCAGATAAAGATAGGTCTTGTTTCTGTGTTAAAGGGATACTTTGCCAATTTTCAACCAGCTTTGTACCTTAACAAAGTGGGTAGTATCTGTTATTGAACTATGGTGAGTGTCCCTCTATTTTGCCATTTGTCCAAACGTTTTCAGTGGCACTTCTTACGTGGCATGGTTGTTGGTGCCAGACGGGCTGGTCTGAGTATTTACTGGGATTTTCAGCACAACCATCTCTAGGGTTTACAGAGGATGGTCCCAAAAAGAGAAAATATCCAGTGAGCCAAAATGCCTTGTTGATGCCAGAGGTCAGAGGAGAATGGCCAGACTGGTTCAAGATGATAGAAAGGCAACAGGAAGTCAAATAAGCACTGGTTCCAACCAAGGTGTGCAGAAGACCATCTCTGAAGCAACAACACCTTGTCCAACCTTGAAGCAGATGGGCTACAGCAGCAGAAGACCACACCAGGTGCCACTCCTGTCAGCTAACAACAGGAAACTGAGGCTACAATTCACCAAAACTGGACAATAGAAGATTGGAAAAACCACATTCAGATGGAAGCATGGATCCATCCTGCCTTGTATCAACGCTTCAGGCTGCTGCTGGTGGTGTAATGGTGTGGGGGAGATTTCCTTAGTACCAACTGAGCATGGTTTAAACACCACAGCCTACCTGAGTATTGTTGCTGAGCGTGTCCATCCCTTTATGACCACAGTGTACCCATCTTCTGATGGCTACTTCCAGCAGGATAACGCACCATGTCACAAAGCTCACATCATCTCAAACATGACAATGAGTTCACTGTACTCCAATGGCCTCCACAGTCACCAGATCTCAGTCCAATAGAGCACCTTTGGGATGTGCTGGAACGGGAGATTCTCATCATGGATCAACTGTGTGATGTCATCATGTCAATATGGACCAACATCTCTGAGGAATATTTCCAGCACCTTGTTGAATCTATGACACCAAGAATTAAAAAGGGGGTCTATCTACCAGCAAGGCGTACCTAATAAAGTGGCCAGTGAGTGTATTTTAGCTCACTATTAACTGTAATACAAGATCATTTGTCACCAGCCAGCCGCCATATTGTTTTTTTGGCAAATAACTCGCATGACCTCACCCACCAGTAGCGCATTTATTGGTCCAGTACTTTGCATCACACTCTGGTAGCAAAAGCAAATGCCACAGTCCCTTTCCTCTGGTCATGTAACATCAATTTTATGTTTTTCCACTGCATAGACAGCACAGTTGTGTGAAAACTAGAATTGCTGAATCATAGTTGTAGAATGCCTCAGCGAGCCAGTCAAGTTGCAGTTACAGTTTACATCCATGTTTGTCCAAAGTCATATGTTGCCATGACAATGCTTCAGATAGGCTATTGATGCTGCAGCAAAGACGCTACATATTCTGAAACTTCATTTTGTCACAATTAGCGTATGAATTTATGAGTCATGGCCAAAAACATGTTTTATGAGGACACAGTGACCTTTGACTACGAGACTCCGGTCAGGTCATCCTAAGGTCAAATGAATGTTTGTGCCAAATTTGCAAAAAATCCCTCAAGGCCTTCTTGAGATATCGCGTTCACAAGAACAAGACAGATGCAAGGTCACAGTGACCTTGAACTTTGACCACCTAAATCTAAGCAGTTCAATCGTGAGTCCAGGTTAACATTTGTGCCAAATTTGAAGAAATGCTCTCAATTCGCTCTTAAGATATTATGTTTATGAGAATGAGATGGATGAGTTAACAGTGACCTTGACCTTTGACCTATGACCATCAAAATCACATCAGTCCATCCTTATCCTGTCATCCTTATTAGTCCTATATCTTGTCAGTCAAACATGTTTTGGTCTTCACAGGAAGATTAAGATACGTTTATTAAAAAAAACGACAAAGTGACTTTCATTGTCCTAGATTAAGTTGACTGTATAAAAAATACAATAAACTAAATAAATAACTAAAACTAACTGCATGAGCTCTGACCCTGTAATTTCTCCACTGAGTTAACCCAAACAAAACAAAAAAGAGAGTGTCGATGGGAAATGTGGTCCTCTGATGAGTCAGGAGAAATATTAGCACCAACACCCCCCCATCATGCTCTCATTTCTTCATTATGCCCAGATAGCATTTCATTTGCCAGTGATATACTGGTGTTTAAAATCTAACACACAGCACTTTCATGTAATTAAGTGGATTCTTCAGTTCATATTCTCCCGTTTCATCAATTTGTAACTGCGCCTCTCCTCCTGTCAGTGTCATTCTCTCATACTCAGTCCCTGACACTCAGTCTTTCTCTCTCCCATCAGTTTCCAGACAGCAGACAGTTGTGCAGCGTCAGGCCTTACATTTATAGTTTAGGTTTGATGGTGTGTGTGTGTGTGTGTGTGTGTGTGTGTGTGTGTGTGTGTGGTTTGTGCAGCCAGCAGAGCAGAGGATGCAGAGGCAGGACTACAAACCTCAGCAGCCTTCACTAATACTGTTACAGCTCTGCTTTTTGCCCCGCCGTGTTGAGACCTGAGTAATATGATGTAAGTTCATTAAGAAACAATCAGGTTCACTGTTATGGGAAATTAAAACTGACCTTGACATGATGGCTTAAGTTTATATGTATGGATAGAAAATTCAGTTATATTACAAAATAATATCTCTCAAAGACAGAAATTCAGATAGGCCCCTATAGATAGGGGACACATACACACACTAGAGTGTGGCGATCTGAACCTGACGGTACCCGACAGGTCGGCCGGGTTTGGTCAAAAATGTAGCTAAATTGTATTCGGGCTCGGGTCGGATTCGGTCAGCTTTCAGTGAAAATGTAGTGTAAAAATAAATAAAATCCTAATGTTTGTCCTGTTTATTGCTTGGGCACTGTTATTTACGTGACAACACCTGAACATAACACACACAGACACACATTGGCTGTTTGTTTCTACCTCTCTCCTCGCTGGAAGTCTCGGACCTCCAGCCGCCCGCCTCCGCCTTGATTAAACGCTGAAAATAAAATAAAAGAGGGAGACAGGTTTTTCCTATGTCATCTTATTTTGTTTTATTTCTCCCTCTCCTCTTGCTGGAAGTGTCGGACCTCCCGCCTCCCACTCCCATCTCAAACACGGAGGTCTCCCTCTCCGCAGCTGAGCACCCACGGCGCACGCCCGGCCTGTTAAATAGCCTGTAGCCACTGTGTGACACAAACTCAGTGCTTTGGTCATTAAATAATGTCGGGCTCGGTTCGGACAGAAATATGCTGCCCGTGCCGCACTCTAACACACACACACACACACACACACACACACACACACAAACAAACACATGGAAAACTGGACATTATCATCAGTTTATAAACCCCCCCCCCGGACGCCCCGGACGGGACGTGAAAAGTGGACATGTCCGGGCAAAAGAGGACGTTTGGTCAGCCTATCTATAGCCGAACTGTGCGCGGGGCCCTTTGACGTTCTAGCATAAGCGATATAGGCAGTAACAAAACATGAACATAAGTGAACAGATGGAGACACGTGATAGACACAGGTGTGAACGGTGATGTGTCTTGGCTGTCCACTTGTGTTCGGTTACTGAAATGCATCTTCAAACTGAGTGTGAACAGGGTCTGTGTCAGCAGTATCAACCTTAGTTAGCTAAATAGACTTTAGCAGTACAACCAGAAGTTAGCATTATCAGCTGCAGCAGAAGATGCATCAACAGTTAGTAATATCAACAGCAGTTAGCAGCAGCAGTAGAAGTTAGCAGTATCATTAGCTACTAGCAGTATCAGCAGTAGTACCCAATATCAGCAGTTAGCAATATCAATAGCAGTTAGCAATATCAGCAGTTGTAGGCAGTATCAGTTACAGTTAGCAGTACAGCAGTCAACAGCAACAGTAGACGTTATTAGCATCAGCATTTAACAGTATAGCAGCTCAGTGAAATGTAACAGTATCAACAGCAGTTAGCAGCAACAGTTGAAGTTATTAGTTTCTAAAGCAATTACCAGAATCGACAATGGTCGGCAGCTTCAAAAGTTAGCAGTATTAACAGTAGTCAGCAGCATCAGTTGCAGTTAGCAGTATAGCAATTAGCAATAGAAGTTAGCAGTACCAATAGCAGTTAGCAGTAGAGCCATTAGCAATAGAAGTTAGCAGTATCAATAGCAGTTAGCAGTATCAATAGCAGTTAGCAGTAGCAGTATAGGAGTTAGCAGTAGCAGTATAGGAGTTAGCAGTAGAAGCTAGCAGAACAGCATTTAGCAATAGAAGTTAGCAGTAGGAGCAACGGGAAGCTGTGAGGATAAACAATAGCTAAAAACTCTTTTACTTAAGCACCAAAATCACCAAGATTAATTATCAGGAGACCATCAGTTTACCCAGTGAATGAAAAGAAACCACTGCCATCCTGAGGCCTTGCTACTCGAGGAATAGCCTAGAAAGTGCAGGTAAGCTAGCTCAATATTTATACATCTGTCTTACTACATTTTATTTCTGTATATTGTGATGAAAAAGAAGAAGAAACTGAACACAAGTTACTTGGTTAATGACATAAGAAACTAACAGTCTGACTTTACATTTAAAATGCTCACAGGCTGCGGTTATTCCACTCGAGAACATGCATTACTTTGATGCATACATATCTCTCCTACTTTTGCTGCAACTGTCAGAGCTACTGTAAAACAAAAAACAAATGACCTAATAAAGACCTGTACAGACCAGAGAGACGTGACAAACTTCAGTCTACCTTTTCTAGAATTAAAAGGTCTCTCTTTCTGCTGTCAGCGCCAAACCCCCTCCTGGCTGTCCTGCTAGCTACAGCGGCTAGCAAACATCCCAGCAGCCCGCTCGCTAAATAATTGAGCGGTAGTGCACTCGAATGTCTTAACACCTCACTTCACTTCACCACAGCCCCGACGGGACTGGCTTATTTTGGGCTGCTGCCTCTTCTCCACAAAGCTCTGCCCTCAAAATTCACAGTAATGAATTGCTAAACAATACCCTACATGCTTTAAGCAAAGATGGAAGAATCAACAACAGCCTTTTAGCATCTCGTAATGGATTCAGCTTCTGAGCAGGGAAAGCAAAAAGTGATGGATGCGAGACTGAAAATGAAACAAATGAGAGGTGGAAATAAAGTTGAAGACAGATGAGATTTTCATGTGGATGTTTATATCGTGATATGTTTGTATATGCTGTAAAATGACTCGTGTATTTTTTTGTTTTCCTAGGTGAGCTGTCGAACAAATAGGTCAAGTTATGAATTTTTCATTGCATTTACATTTTTCCCCAGTTCTGCTGGGGGTAGACTGCAGCTGAGTGAATGGAGAGGGAAATATTGAAATGGATCAAATGGATCATTCTTAAACCTTTAAATTCACCTACTTATTGACCTTTTCTGGTGAATTGGCAATACAGAAAAAAAGAGTTAGAGGAAGAGAAGTCAAATAATCCCACAAAAAAATAACATAAAATTAAACACGGAAAAGCTTTTACTTTTAATGCCTACCTCTGTTGCTTCCTGCATTGATTTCTAGTCAGTTTTTGTGATTGTATTTGTAGAGCATATGAATTTGGGCCTTGGGAACCATATTTGTGGAATGCATATGGGCTGCCCCCCAATAGTCAACCAAACGTTAGTCGACCAGAAAGGTCAGTAGTCTGCAAGATTTTATTGGTCGCTTAGTTGTAGAGAAAAACCCCAAAACAACCAAACATGAAACTCTATTAGCAGCTGCCCCTTGTCAAAATAAATCCAAACCTATATTCCCATGTGGGAATTTAATTTGAAAGGACAGACACAGGAAGTGTCAGACAGGAGTCAGGTTAATTTCCAGGGCTGGTACCTGCGGTTATTCCACAGGCTAGTTAATAACATGTCGGGCAGGAAATCCAAAGTGTGGGATCATTTTGAGAAGGTGAAGGACGAACCCAAGGTGATATGTAAACTCATCTTCATTGGTCGACTACAAACATGACGTATCATCTGAAACATGGAAGTAGCTACATGCCCATTAGCCCACAGCGTCATTAACAGGCGGCTCGCTCAGTGTGTGACGTGCACTTGGAGATAAAATATAGGCCTATATTAATGAAGGTTCATTAGTATGGTTTTGTATTTCTCTGTAATGTAGCACAGTGTTAACAATGTTACTGATACTATTCTTTCTCACACCTTCAACTCAAACCACCAAAATATATCATTTAATCATTACATTCATATCAGAAACATGCAGGAGACCAGTCCACTGATGGACCTAAATGACAACTATTGGTCGAGCAGGAAAAGTCTTCGTCGGAGGCAGCCCTAATTTCCATGTCGGCCATTTCAGTCACAGATCCTCTCATAAGATTTGTAAGGAAGTGGAAAATACAAACATCAATTAGTAGGAAATGTTTGCTATTTCTCAGCAATACCAGTGATTGAAATGGGGATATTACTTATTTGTCTTCCGGCCTTCAGGCAGCTCTAAATGTTTGTTGGGTCTCAGAAAGCTTTCTTTGCTTTAATATGTCTATTGACCTTAATGTAAAAGATGGTACTTTACAGAAACCTGACATTTTTTGCCAGCTTTAAAGTCTTCTTTTTTTAACACTCTTCCTGTAACACATTTCCTGAAGAAATCTGTGACTGTGACGTTGTGGGAGATAACCGTGCAGGACTGTGATAAGCTGTCCACAGTCCTGGATCAGTGCTAAGGTGTGCTCTGTTTGATGTGATTGAAGCTCTGCGATTCTCTTTTGTTGAACATTTGCCCTGATGAAGGTCAGGTAACTGAAAGCTTGGCTTTTTTTCCATTAAATACCTGCTCTGGGCCTCAGCCTTTTTAGTATTTCAAAATTAATTCAGCTTCTGAGCTGAAAAGACAAAAAGTAATGGGTGTGAGACTGAAAATGAAACAAATGAGTGCTGGAAATGAAGCTGGAGACATATGAGATATTAATTTGGATGTTTAGATGGTAATACAGCCTATTCTCATTCCAAACGCAAAAAATACTCCTGCTTTGTCAGAGATCTGAGTGTCAGGTACCGTTGCACAAAGGCACCTTCTGTGGCATTATGAAACGCAGCGGCCAGCAACAGTAACAACGAAGGTGGTGAGGAACTGGAAAGTCCCTATAGTGCAGGTGGAAAGGAAGGTGGATGGGTTCAACAAACCCCGGATCTTCATCCTGGAGCCCACTGTACACCTCCCATGTGAATGTTGAGCCAAACCATGATGTTGAGTGACTCTTACAGTATGTTTATTTTGAAAACGCATCTAATGAACAGAAACTCTACATGGTCTGTGAAAATGGACATTTATTTTGAAAAGACATGATGCATGTAACAAGCGTAAATTGACACAGCATCCTGAAACGTCAAAAACAGATGCTGGAGGATACCTAGCGCTACATGTAGATGTTAAAGTCTACAGACAAGTTGGGATGAGAACTCATTGGATATGTGGTTGTGTGCTGGAAGATGACTTATGTAGCCTTTTGAGAGTGGGGTGACCTTCTCAAACATTTCAAAAAATTACCAAAAAGTTTTAAAAAGTGCACTCCTCACTTCTCAACACAGTATGGGTAAATAGACAGCTTTTTTCTGTATGTAACGGATGGATTCTCGTGATGTCTGCGTTGGGTTGATATAAAGAGGCCCAGATGGTTTATATCTTCGGAGGCGATCTCCATTTATTCTTGACAGCAAGTGGCAAAAATAAAATCCACACCATACAAACTCAAGTCCCTACACAAATTAAGCAACATGAGATTATGTAGCATAAAATGAATTTATAAACAGCTTAACAGCGCTAAAACACAGAAATTACCACAAGAGCGATGTCGCTTACCTCTTCAGTGGAGCACAACAGCAAAAGGGGCGAGGTAAGGTGGGAGACACCCCTTTATAGGTGGGGTACCCCCAAAGGTGAACGTAGGGGTACAGAAACTGAGTATCAAAGGTTCCACATATGGACTATGGAGGTTGTCAGGTAATAACAACTGAAACAAATTTTGTGTAACTATAATACTTAATATTACAAATGTGCATTTGACTTTGTTACGCATATTACTGCTGTATAATCGACCCTGTTACATGGAGTGTTAACTGTATACATTATCACATTTTCCATTTATCAAGACAGATTCTGAGAGAGTTTCACATCTAAAGACGTTAAAGAATGTCCTCACTGTATAGAAATGGTTCTGAGTTCTGAGGATGAGGCGCTGCCATGATGAAAAGATGCTTCCTTTTTCACAGCGTAGGCAGGATGCTCATACAGTTCATCTGACCTAGTTCAGGTGCGCTTGATTCAAATCATCCCACAGCTGAGACAACCGGAGCAAAGCAAGCAACACACTCACTGTACCGACACAGCTGACGTGTTTAAATCTGTCAGAGTTTACAGTGTGCAACATCATCCAGGTGTTGGTATGACACTTCCTGTTACCGTTGCCAGATGACTGCACAAACTGCTAACTGACTAACCAATGTAATTACAAGTCTGTTCATTGCAACTTCAGAAAATCATATATTTAGAGTCCTGGAGGAGGAAACATACAGCCTTGTCTCCCAACTAGAACAAATGACTAAGATCAGATAACTCCCATTCTGGTTTCCACATAATGTTGCGATTAATTCTAAGATGATCCGTTTTCTCCAGCAGACATTTGTGTCCATAGGAACTCACATCCTGCACCAGCTCCACCTGCAGACCTGACATTAATTTACAACAAATTAGATACACTGCCTTTTTGTTGCCTCTGTGAACTAGTCAAGTTGCGGTACAGTTTTACATCCATGTGTGTCCAGATTCATATGCAGCCACAGAATTTGACAATGCTTCAAATGTTGCTGTCGAAGCTACATATTCTAAAACATGGATGTTTCACACACAGAAGATCTACACAATCAGCACAGTTTGAAAATGGACTCCCAGGATTAGTGTCACCAATTCAGCATCTGACCAAATGTCTCCCCTTCTGTTCCTGAGATATGATGTCAGAAAAGTGTTTCTGGGGAACATCACAGTGAAGTTAACCTTTGAACTTTTGGATATAAAATGTCATCATTCTCTCTTGTGCCATGAAACATTTGTGTCAAATTTTGTCATATTAAGTGGATAAATTCTTGAGTTATGGCCAAAAACAAATTTTGTGAGGCTACAGTGACCTTGACATTTAACCACCAAATTCTAATCAGTTCATCCTTGCATCCAAGTGGACGTTTGTGCCAAAATTGAGGAAATTCCCTGAAGGCCCTCTTGAAATATCGTGTTCACGAGAATGAGACAGACGTGAGATCACAATGACCTTTCACCACCAAATTCTAATCAATACATTCTTGAATCCAAGTGGACGTTTGTGCCAAATTTGAAGAAATTCCCTCAAGGCATTCTTCAGATATTGCATTGTTAAGTCCAAGTGGATGTTTGTGCCAAACTTCAAGACATTTCCTCCAGGCGTACTTGAGATATCGCGTTCACTAAAATGGGATGGACAAATGGACAGCCTGAAAACATGATGCCTCTGGCCACGGCTATCACCGGCTTTGAGGCATACATTGCGCACAGAATACACTCAACAGTCCTAGATGCTGGAATTTCCCACCGGCATTGGAACGTACCACAAGGTAAATATTTCAAATGAAGTCATCATCCATGTCTGCAGCTGCATCACAAAATCAATGTGACATAAAAGTAAAGGCGACTGGAAGACGCATCTCTTGCTACAGCACCTCTCAGGCATCGACTGGACCTTCTTCCTGTTTAAACAAAGTCTGGACATTTTCGTGTCATAACACAAGTTATCGAGTTCTTACAAGAACGTCTTGTTGTTTTAATGAGATACAGTCTGTGTGTTTTTCCAATGAGAAACTTTCATATTTTTTGTTATAATAACCAGGAAATTATGTTAAATAACAGAATAAAATAACTTTTCAAGTAAGAAGTGTTGCCTGTTAGAATGGAACAAGTAATAACAAATGTCTTTATAACATGAAACACTACTAGTTGAAAAGGACTGTGTTGAAACTAGAACATATTCTTGCTACAACAAGGAACTGGGCAAATATTTTTCTGTCCTGTTGGCAGCAATATGCGGGGTCATCCCTATGTTTCCAGGGTTCTATGTTCCCTGCTTACACAAAAAGGGTTCTATGTTTCCCACTTGGTTGAGCGGGCAACACAGAACCCTGGAAACACAGAACCCGGGAAACACAGAACCCGGGAAACATAGATACGCTCCCCAATATGCTGGAGCTAATATCTACACTGCAAACTATTTCCAGAAAGTTACAATATTTAACTGTAATATTTCACAATAAATCACATCACTATCACCTTAAAGTCTACAGTTGTGATATTTAACTATATTGAGAATTTTATTGTGAAATTCATGCAGGTTAATAGAGTAAATTTACATAAGTACACTGCTGAATCACAGTAATATCTGGAGTTTAACTGTAAGATTACAGTGGAATACAGTAATTCTATTGGAGCGTACCGCTAAATCACAGCAATTCAATGTATATAAACTGTAAAGTTACAGTTAAATACAGTTTTAAGTTTTAACATACTGTTAAATCACGTTATAATATATTTTAACTTTATATTACAGCTTAATATGTACTGTAATACTGCGTGGGCCGCCACACGTCCGACTTATCTCAATAAGATTTTTGGAATTCAAAAGAAATGTTTGAGAGCTTTGCTAAAAATGCAAATACTCTGTTTCTGTCTTTAGAAAATATCAGCTTTTATCAATTTTAATCTAAACATTTACCAGACTTGTGTATTCATGTACGAATATGCACGTCTCAGTCATATATCACAAGACACTCTGAGAACTTTTATCTTCCAAATTGTCGGACTTCTCTTAATCAATATCCACTGAAATACAGAGGACCATCTCTTTGGAACAGCCTTCCTCTGTAATCATCATCATCAGTTTTTTATTTTTGTTGTTGTAAATTGTACATCTCTAACAATTTTGTATTATTTATTGGTGTGGAACTCTTGCTCAATTATGTAATCTCTGTTTTTATCTTTTTCTTTTTATGTATGATTGTTGTTATCTTCTTTACATGTATGTGCAAAAAAACTAAAATAAATTAAACTAAAAATCACAATAATGTAATGAGCTTTAACTGTGAGGTTACAGTTGAATAATTTTTCAGGAGCATACTGATAAATCACAGTGATATACAGGCATAGTGAGATCACAGCTGTCATTTCACAATCATTTACTGTAAATATGTTCCAGTAACTTACTGTGAAAGTGACGCAACGACTCGCCAACAATTTACTGCAAAGTACGGTCACGTATACTACAGTGTATATTAATTATGTTTGTATATTTTTCTTGAACACAGCTGCATAGTTAATTGCAGTGATTCTACAACAAAATTTGTGACTGAAACATGTTTGATGGTTATTATTTTGTACAGTATTTTGTATAATATCTGTTGATCTGCTGCAGTTGGATGGATATTCTCTTCATGTCCAGAGTGAACTTAATACTTTCAAGCATAAACAGAACATTAGAGTTCTGTGTTAACCTGCAAGAAGTCACCAAACAACCGACTGACAGAATGAAGAGAGAACGTTTAAGCGGATCCCAATCTGGGACCTTCTGTCACATCTACCTCTTTGTCTGAGAGAAGAAAAAACGTCCCTCTCAAAAGCTCCTCAGAAAAGATAACTGATGCAAGATGCTGGCACAGACAAATGGCTCTTTTATGCCCCAGTTGCTCCAGTGTACTGGTGTTACTGGTCTGCTTCCAGTAGCTACAGCTCAGCTTCCTCAGCTGAAGAGGAAGAAGAGGAGGAAGAAGAAGCAGAGCGGCTCTGCTGTGTGTTTGCAGTATTTAACATTAATTCATGTTTGATTTAAAAGGGGTTGCAAATTTATTCAGCTGCTGCTGCACACGAGTCTGCGTGATGAGGAGCGAGAGGAGGAAGCACGCAGGGCTGGAGTGCTGTGTTTCTGAGGATCCTCGTAGAAAATAATGCATCCTTCAGCACCTGGGAGTCACAACCAGACACATAACCTTCATCAGACCTCAGCGTCACCTCAACCTAAAAATGTGCTATATAAATAACCTTGCCTTGCCTGGATCTATCCTCACCTAAACCTACGATAATCTCAAGATAAAGATTAAATCTAATTCTAACCCCAGTTTGATTCTAGGATTAATGTAATTCTAACTATAAAATCAACTTTACCTAACCGTAATCTAACCACTATCCTTAACTTGACCTAAAACTAATTCTATTATGAGACTAAATCCCAACCTTAACCTATTTCTAACCTTAATCTAAATCCTGTTAAAAGTGACATGACGTTTGCTCTCAGCAACGACATCTTTTCCAACTGCTCTCAATGAGGAGCGAGCGTATGTGGCCGCCAAGAGAAAAAGCATCGTGCCCAGCATCTTTTTTTTCAGAGCATGCCGCCTTTTTTGTGCGGCTGCCCTGAGCACTTTAAGTTGAAATTCTCGCCAGTGACGTCACTGCCGCGTCTTTAGCTAGCCTACTGTCTGTTGTCACAAAGAGAGAAAAGCTCATTTTTTAGGAGCAGATCAGCCACCAGACCCTGAAAGTTGCTGGCGAGTGTTCTTTTATCACCACTCGCTTTCTAAGTTTGACGTTAACGGTGTCAACCCTCTGTAAATGTAGCGTCACATTAGCTACCGGGCCAATGTTCGTGTCAAGATATTGTTGACACAGAAACAAAACCCGTGCACAGCACCTCATTAAAAAAAAGCACAGCAAGTGCTTTTTTTTATGAAGCGCAGGGATGAAACGCTCCTCGGCGCCCTGCCAGCGTTTTTCTGCTGAAAAATAAGTTAATGGAAAATGCTACAAATGACATTTTAAGGCATGTGATCAGTAATCAGTAATCTGTGGTGGATTACATTTTAGAAGTAACCTTCCCAACACTGCTAATGCTAAACTCAACCTGAACTTTATTCTGAAGTGAAATCCAATTCTGACCTCAAACACAACACAAACGTGATCATAACCATGACCTTAACTTCAACCTTGGTCGAACCTCACACTCAAGATTTGCTTTAACTTATCATGAGCTGCAGAATAACGACACCATCTGTGTTACGATAAGCCTCGCTTTCACTGTGCAGCTCTGTGAGCCTCTGGGTACTGTTAATAACCGTTAGCTGTGGGATGCTAACAGTTAGCCCTGTCACTGTGTGTGTTCCCCTCAACATTATTCTGCAAAGGCATCATTGCTGCATTCTGAGTTTGGCCCCGCCCAGGACGATTGTGATTGGCTTAGAGAAACAAAAACAAGCCAGTGTTTTTTCCCCTCAGAGCAGAATGTTAATGTGGTGATTTCAGACCTTCCAGATAGGTCTTGCTCCGTGAGACTAATCCCAAACCTGAACCTGTTTATAACCACGTAAATTTCTAACTGAGGTGGAAATCTGTGTTGCTTTCCTGATATACGTCATTTCTCCAGAGTCACATACACCAAATCTCTACAACAGAGGTCAAGTATGCAATGCAGAGTTAGCATGACCCACAGGCACAACTGCCACAGATATCAGGATAAAACCCAGGCTGAAAAATACAGACATTTTCTTTAACCTCAAACTCAACCTGACTCTAACCTCCACCCTAAAACACAGCTTCTCACAGTCAAACAAACCCAAACCCCCCCACGCCCCTCGCTGTGATCCATACTGCTGTGAAACTGCAGACATGTCCTCAGAAAGATGGAAGTACATAAGCAGGATATCACACACACACACACACACACACACACACACACGCGCACACACACACTTCCGGCTTACTACTACACTTAAACCCACTCAGCACACAAAACACTGCAGAGAATCACAGCTGATGTTCAATTACATCCTGTATCTCCAATGCACATACCATCACACACACACACATACACACACACACACACACACACACACACTGAGTGTCCAGGTATGACAAGCATGATGAACTTGTAGTGAACACACACACACACACACACACACACACACACACACACACACCTATTATTAGCAGCCAGATGCTGTGCAGCAGCAGAGCTTCTTACCGTTCTGAAGACAATGGAGACGCCTTCCATTCATTTACACTGGAGAGAATTAAACACACACACACCTTCACACACCTCTCCCTCTGTCTCACTAGCTTGCCCTGTCTCCTCCTCCTCCTCCTCCTCCTTCTTCTTCTGCTTCTTCCTGCGAGCCTGCCCTCACTATACTCCTATCCTCTTTCGCCCCCTTCTCTCTCACCTCCTCCCTCGCTTTGTCTACCTCTCCTTTGCCCAGCCACTCCCCCAACTCCTCCTCCTCCTCCTCATCCTCCCTCCCTTCCTTCCTCTCCATCTTCAGCTTTTCTTTCAGTTTAACCTCTGTCCTCCTTTCCTTCCTTTCTCCCCCCCCCCCCCCCCCCCCCCCTCTGGTTGTATTCTCCGTGGAGATGCATGGTTGCTTTCTTGACAGCCTCCCCTCCACGTGTCTGCGTGTGTGCAAATGTGTGTGTGTTTTCACTCTCCAGTGCACACACTCAGCCTGTCACTCACATTCATGTGCACTCAGCCTTTTGCACACACACACACACACACACACACACACACACACACACACACACACACCAATATTCATGTGGTGTTGGCAGCGTACAGCACTCATCTTCTCTGACAAACATCTGATTGCTCTCTCCTGCTCTCTCCATCCTCCTCCTCCTCCTCTTCCTCTCCTCTGCACACATCCACATCTTCCTCTCATTAACTCACCCTCTCTCCCTCTCTCTCTATTGACACACCTTCTTTCTCCCTCCACATGCAGCTCACGGCCGAGCAGCTGGCAGCCTTGCAATTTCTGATTTCTCGCAGCGACACACCCCTGAATGCACACACAGTCAGTAACGCGGGTGTGCTCCAAATTTATGCGTGCATCACAGTCACATGCTTGTTGGAGCGGGCGAATTAGCATGCATGCTTCTATACAGACGCGCGCACACACACACACACACACACACACACACACACACAGACTCAGTGACAGGTGTGGCTGTGAGTTTTGGACTGTAAGCCTCTGTAATGTGACTGCAGACTGTGAATGCTGCGGCCTGTTCGCAGGGAAACTCCTCTCCTCTCCTCTCCTCTCCTCTCCTCTCCATCTCTCTTTCTTCCTTTGTCCTCTTCCTTCCTTTCCTCGTCACCACCTCCTCTACCTATCTCTTCCCCTCGTTTGTCCTCTGCTTCATCTTTCGCTGTGCTCATTTTGCCTTCTTTTCCTTCCTGTATGTTTTCCTTGTTCTGTTGCCTCCTCTTCTTCAGTACTTCCCTCCATCTTCCTCTCTACCACCTATTTCCTCCTCCAACATAACCTTGCGTCCTTTGTTTCCTCCTGTATGTCCTTAACCCACGGCCTCCTTTCCTTCCCATATTCCACTATACCCCCTCCTTTTCCTTGCCCTCCTCCTTCACCTCTCTGCTTCTTCCTCTTTTCCATTATCAGTTCCTCACCTACTTCCTGCCTCCTCCTCTCCCTCTGTCATATCTCTTTGTTCCTGTCTACCTGCCCTTCCTCACCTGTTTCTTCTGTCCCTTTGTCGCTGTCATTTCCTTTGAATATCTGCTCATTTTCTTGCCTGCCACCTCCCTTCCTTTCTCTCCTATTTATCCTACCTCCATCCTCCCCTCCGTTACCTATTTCCTCCTCCAACATAACCCTGTGTCCTTTATTTCCTCTATAATCTTTTCTGTTTCCCTTTTCCTTTCCCCACTGCCTCCTTTCCTTCTGTATTCCTCTCCTTTTCCTCGACCTCCTCCTTTACTTCCCTGCTTCTCTCCCTTTTCCATTATCAGTTCCTCACCTATACTTCCTGCCTCCTCCCTTCCCTCTCTGTCATCTCTTTGTTCCTTTCTACCTGCTCTTTCTCACCTGTTTCTTCCCCGTCCTTTCTTTTAACCTTTTTCCCTTCATGTGTCTGCCCATTTTCTTGTCGGCCACCTCCTTCCTTTCTCTTCTTCCTCCATTTACTCTTCCTCTATCTTCCCTTTGACCACCTATTTGCTACTCCTGCATAACCTCGTGTCCTTTGTTTCCTCCTACCTACCTCCTTTCTTCCTACTTCCCACTCTATTCCTTTCCTTTTCCTCGACCTCCTCCTTTACTTCTCCGCTTCTTCCTCTTTCCCATTATCAGTTCCTCACCTACGTCCTGCCTCCTCTTTTCCCACTCTGTCATCTCTTTGTTCCTTTCTACCTTTTTTCTCTCTACCTCCATCTTCCTCTCTACCACCTATTTCCTCCTCCAACATAACCCCGTGTCCTTCATTTCCTCCTATCTACTTTATTTTTCCTCCTGTATGTTGCATACCCTCTTCTTTCCTTTTCTGCTCGTTTCCTCGTCGAGTGCCTCCTTTCTTTCTCTACTTCCCACCCTACTCACCTCTTCCTCCTCTCCTTTTCTATCCACTTGTTTCTATGTCTGCCATCTTTCCTTCCCTCCTTAGCTACTGTCACACTTCCTCATCCTCTGTTTCTTACTTATTTCCCTCAACCTTCTCTCTTTATTTCCTCTTTTCCCATTTTTGCTATTTCATCCTTCTGTTCTATACCTTCTTCTGTTTCTCTGTGCTCATTGCGTCACCCCCACCCTAACATTTCTTTACTCCTCTTCCTCCTCCTCTCCTCTAAGACCTCCTCTCTGTCTTATCTTCCCTCCTGAATGTTCTGTACCTTCCACTTTGCTGTTATCTGCCCATTTCCTTGTCTAGTGCCTCTTTTGTCCTCTACTTCCTGAATTACTCTGATACTTCCTCTCCCCCTTTCCCCTGCGTCCAGATTTCCCTCTCCATTCCTCCTTTTCTCCTCCTCATATTTCCTCCTTTCTTCTTTGTACTTATTTCTGCCTCCTCTTCTTTCCACGCCTGCTTTCCTTTTTCCTTCTTAGCTACCTTCTCTCCTTCCCTCTGTCCTTTCCTTTTCTATTTTACCAGTTCCATTTTTTTCACCTCCTTCTGTCCTCTTCTGCCTCCTGTTTATCCTTCTCCTCCTTTGCCAAAACATCATCCTTAATCATCCTTTCCCCTACGACTTTCTACCTCCTCGATCCTTCCTCTCCACATCTCTAGTAACTTCTCTTTTATTTCTGGTACTTCTTTCTTCTTCCACCTTCTCTACCTTTAACTCCTCCTTTGTTTCCCTAACTCCTTTCCCCTCTTCTACCTCCTTCCCTCCTAGTATTCTTCCTTTAGCCTCCTTCCCCTCAAACATCCTTCTTTCCCTCGCTCATTTGACTTTCCTTTTAACCCTTCCCAACATCCACTCTAATTATTTTCCTTGTTTCCCGTGCATCCTTCGACACAACACCTCTGCCATTTACTTCTTTCTCCATATTTTTATTTCCTCATTTGTCTCCCCATTCTTTTCCTACTTCTTTTTCCTCATTCCTCAATCTGGGGAATTTAACTCCCTGGATTACATCTGAGGTGACAAGTCTTGGTGTGATCCTTGATTCAGATCTGAGCTTCAAGTCCCACATTAACAAGGTGATGACATCATCATGTTTCCACCTCAGACACATCGCTAAGGTACGACCATTTCTAAATGAAAAAGATGCAGAGAAACTGATTCATGTCTTTATTTTAGGCCGACTCGACGACTGTAACGCACTTTTTACTGGCCTCCCAATAACTCCACTGACAGACTTCAGCTCATTCATAACTCTGCAGCTGTGAACCAGAACCAGGAGGAGAGAGCACATCAGGCCAGTCTGAGCTGCTCTGTTCTGACTTCCTGTTACATGTACAGTTGATTTTAAGCTCCTCCTCCTTGTATACAAAGCCCTACATGGGCTGGGACCGAGCTACATCACTAACTCCCTTGTTAACTATTTGCCTCCGAGAACACTGCGATCATCTGCTGCTGGTTTATTGGAAGAAGATCGAGGGCGCAGCCCCAAAGCTATGAACACACCACCTATAGATCTCAGAGAAGCTGCTCGCTAAATGTTTTTTAAAAGAAAGATAAAAAACTATCTGTTCACCTTAGACTTTAACTCACTCTGACTCTCCTCATACAGGTCTGAAACTCTCTGTTTACGCTTCACACTGCTGCAACTCTTTAAAAATCTTACTTGATTTTATGATTTATTTAGAGTTTTACAACTCTATGATTGTATGAATCAGTTAATCTATGTTTTAAATTGTTTTAAATGTCCTCGTTTGTCCGTTTTATGTCCATTATGTCTATTTTCATGTGAACCATGAAATACTGCTCTTATCGTAAAGTACTTTGTGCTGCGCTTCTTGTATGAAAGGTGCTATAAAAATAAAAATTGTCAAAGGACAGAGGGATGTCGTGTGCTGTAAAGCCGCTGACGCAAATTGTGATTTGCGATGTTGGACTTAATAAATAAAATTGAAATGAAAACTGAAATATCTTACTATATAATGATGTAACTCTGTGTGTGTGTGTGTGTGTGTGTCTGTTCCACGTTTTTCTCCTCACTGACTTGGTCAATCCATGTGAAATTTGGCACAGTGGTAGAGGGTCATGGGAGGATGCCAATGAAGCAATATTACATCAATTGGCCAAAGGGGGGCGCTATAGCAACCCATTGAAATGTCAACCTTTGAATGGGCATATCTCATGCCCCGTATGTCGTAGAGACATGAAACTTTGCACAGAGATGCCTCTCCTCATGAGGAACACATTTGCCTCAAGAACCCATAACTTCCGCTGATATAGATTTTCCGCCATTTTGAATTTTTGAAAAACACTTCAAATGGATCTCTTCCTAGGAAGTTTGAGCGATCTGCATGAAACTGGGTGAACATAATCTAGGGACCAATATCTAAAGTTCCCTCTTGGCAAAAGTTGGAAAACTTACTAAAACTGAGCTTCTATAAGGCAATGAATATTGCGGAGGGCGTGGCTCATCACATAAAGGTGTATAACATCTCAAGGGTTTCACCCATCACCACGCAACTTTGTAGGCATATGACCACACATAATGTGAGGGGACCCCTCCATTATTGACCCCATCAAACAAAATGGGGGCGCTAGAGAGCTCATTTCTTATCTAGGCCTAACCGCCATATGGATTTTTACTAAACTTGGTAGATATGTAGAACAGGACGCCTCAAGGTGACTGGAGAAATTTAACTCTAATTGGCAACTGGGTGGCGCTATAACAACAGAAACATGCTTCAAAATGGCTAAAATGCGACCGATCGCTGTGGCTCCCCCTGTGGACCAATGTTGGTGTTGTTTTCTAATGTTTGGTATGACTAAGTCATGGTATGGTATGCTGTACATAATCACAGAAACTGTCAGTGTGTCATTCTGTCTGTCCCACGTTTTTCTACTCACTGACGTGGTCAATCTATGTGAAACTGCACATAGGCATTGAGGACTGGCATAGGTAGAAGGTGACAAAGCTACCAGTGGGTATGGACTAGTTATCATTTAATTCCTTGTTTCCTACCCCTTGGCAAATGTTCTGCAATAGAGTTTCAAATAAACAGTATGAAAGCATCTCTCCCTCTGTTACTGTCATCACTGCAGGTGGAGGAAAACAAACAGGAAGACCTAGGGGTGTGCAGGAGAAGGAAAGGAAGAGGTGGAGTTCGAGGAAGTTGAATCCCTGAAGGTCACAGCAGGTCACAGTTATTGTACTCAGAGGTCAGAGGTCAGCCAGGTGCTTTGCCTACCTGCGGAGAGGTGACCAGGTCCCGGAGGTGCGCAGACAAAACAGAGGGCAAAGGTCACACATGTCCGGCACGCCGAACATCCCGACAATTCCCAGGTTCAGCTGCCGATTGTTTCCCAGAAATCAGCGGGGTCGCTGTTTGGTGACATCACCACCCTGTCGTCTTTTCACCAGGTGTTAGTGACACACACCTGCCTCTCGTCACATGTTCTGACTTTAGGCTTCCTGTCAAATGAGCTGAGCTGCTTTCAGTGTGTCATGTGGTTCGCTGTCCCGTCATCACACCTGTCAGTTATCAACAGTTAACATCAGCGTTCCTTCATAAGGAACCGTCAAAGAATCAATGTTTGGTGAATGAATCATGAATCATTTCAAAAAAAGAAATCATTTTCTAAAGGACTGCAGGACACCACACTTCAGGAAATGTTCTCCTCCCACATAACGGACACAGACTGTTTATAAAAAAGCTTGCGTCAGGTATTCCCAGAATATTTCGTGTGTGTTTAGCTGATATGCAGAGTGAGACATTTGGGGAGTGATGGGTGCCGTTGGCTCTTCCTCTTAGAACCCATTCATTTCCATGTTCTCCCTGGAGGTGCACCGTGTTTTGTCTCGCTCCTCGAGGAGGGAATAAAAACACTGGTGTTGATTCATCAACATGTGGAGGCGCAGTGGGCTGGTTGTCTTCCAGCAGCTTCAGGCTGCAGAGACGAGCGACTCTGTTTCTCTGTCAGGAAGTCAGAGACAGTGTCACCTCGGTGTGTCGACGTGCACGGCGCTATCAGCCGAAAACACGCTACGAGAGTCGAGTCAGATGCATAGACAGGAAGTCGGAGAGGCTTCAATGAAGACAGTCAGAAACTACAATATTTCAGTCAGTCACTGATTCAGAAGCTAAAGTCATATTTTGATTTTTGACCATGTGGCAAAGTTTTTATTTGTTAGTGACTGTAAAAGAAAACGTCTAAGTACTTTGGAAGTCTATCGTGATTAATACAACTGGAATACACACTCTAACAAGTGATTAAACAGTTGATCGTGTCATTGACAACTATCTTGATCAATCAATGATTTTAGTAATTTTTGTGTGTGTTTCAAGCTGCTTCTGTTCCCCGTGTCATATCTTTGCATTATGAAAATCTGGGGGTTCAGACTGTTGGTCGGACAAAACAATTTGAGAACGTGTGCTTGGGAAATGGGAAACTATTTATTATTTGTTTGTTGTTTTATTATCTATTTTTTATGTAACTTAATTCCTCATCTCGTTGACTTTCTTAACCTGTCATTATTTTCTTTATCTGCCTGTAAGGTGACCTTGAGTATCTTGAAAGGCACCTATAAATGAACTGTAGTATTATTATTATTATTTTAACTATACTGGGCCCTGGTCAGGATTTTCCGACATTATATTGACAAACTCAATCAAGCGAATAATTGGCAAATTAATCGATAATGAATGTAGCTGATCAAATCTAATTAAACCACACAGATGACGTAGACTTGACAGTTTAAAATCCCCACAACAGATTCAACAAAGATTAAAGTGGGTTATAGCGTGTTTAGGAAAAGAAGCAGAGATTTCCTCCCTGCTTGAGCAGATTATCTGTAATTACAGTTACACTAAAGGAGATGAACCACCTTCAGAAAATATCTCCAGGTAATGACATAATTAAGTCTCCATGTTGAGATAATGATCCTAAAAACTGCAGAGCATCGGCGGCTGCTGTCAGCCTCTGAACGTTCAGTCTGCAGCTGCAACCGTTTTGTCTCTTTGTGTTTTTGAATTTTGAGGTGCACTTCATGAATGAAAGGTGACCTGGGAATAATTTATTTAAGCTTCAACTCTCCCAATCTGGGGTCAGGACCTCTCCACAAGATAAACCAGATGGGTCGTGAGATTATTCACAGGATATGAGAGGAGACAAAATACCTCTGCTACACAAACTAATGTTTATTTTTTAGTTTTATTCGTGAAAATCTGAACACTCATCTCTTTATGCCTGTAATAATGATTCAAATACAAGATACTGACAGACAGTACGCAGCATGTGATGAAGGGCAGCTCGTGGGTGTCACGTCATTAGTTAATTAAAAAGGTAAAAAAAAAAAAAGAACTGCTGCAGCTGATTTAAACCTGTCTCAGACTGCAACACTTTACAGACACATAATCTACATGATTTAAAATATTGTGAGAATATTATGAAAATGTTTAAAGGGGAACATTTTATGCTTCATCTTTTTTCAAGTTTTTTGTTTTGTTTGTTTTCTGTTTAATTAAATGGCGACTTGAAGTTTAATGTTCACAAAATTTGAACTTTCTGGTCATATTCTGGTTGTAACCTTCACCAGGGGTGTTTGAGGTCATTGGGGGCGAGGGTTAGGGTCAGGTAACGAGTACAGTATTTAGACCTGGGTTTCTTCACTTTTTTCTGCCCAGTGATCCAGGTTTTTTAGTACACCCTCAATTAAATCCTGTCTTTGCAGTTTGAGATCGGGGAGCTTTGGGTTTACAGAATTTGATGTAGTGTTTAAACCCGTTTATTGAATAATTCTGTAACAGTTAGAAATATATCATACACAAGTATCAATTCATCAGTCATAAGAATCTTGTGTCCTCTTTGACTGACACAACTCTAGAGTCTCTGTGTTCTAATGGGAGATGATAAATAAGAGCTGACATGATGACTTGTGTAACTGATCAGTCAATACAAAGAAAAATTAATCTGTAACAAGTCTGCTAATCTCTTCATTATTTCCATAATTTTTCAAGCAAAATGACAAAGATTTTCTGCTTCCAGCTTCTCAAACGTGCGCGGATTTGCTGCCCTTCTTTGTTACAAATGACAGTGAATAAAATTTCTTGGGTTTTTTAACCACTGGTCAGATAACACAAGTGATTTGTAGGTGGTACTATGGCATCTGGGCATTTTACATTATTTTCTGACATCGGATAGATGGAATAATGATAATTATAATGATTAATCCACATACTAACTGGCAGGTTTAATGGACGCCGTTCAGTAACGTGTTGCACAGTCACTTCCTCTTAAATGATGCATCTGCAGGCCGTTCTCCCACGTTCATATGTGTTTACATGTATTTACCGGATCAATGAGGGTTCAACAAGGCTTCAGACACAGCTGACGATGGCATTTGGCTAAACGCAAAGGCAGGCAGGAAGGACTATTGACCCACGACACTAAACACTGGAGTTAGCATGAAGCTCTCTCTCAGAGCTGTTAAATGACGAGAAAACAGATGCAGGAACGTTTCATTTTGAGCCTCGTGTCAACAGCTCTCGCTGAGAGAGGCCTATAGTAAGTCAGTGGGCTAACAAGCTGCAAGATTTAATCCCTGTGGGAAGCTGTGGTAGCTTCTGGCTACAGATTAGCTCCCTTGCTAGCAGATAAACTCATTTCACAGGAAGCTTGTTTGTTTAAATGGATTCAGATTCCCTTCAAGGCGAAAACAGCAGAAGCACAAACGGGAACACAAACTGAATCAGACTGTTTATTGCCAATTTCCACCTCATTCATCCTCTTTATTAGCTGCTGGCTACAGATTAGCTGCATCGTTAGCAGGTGAATCCATTTAAGAAAAAGCCTCTGTCCTTAAAGTGACTGAACATGAAGTGAAGTGAGAAGGAGAAGCAGCTGAAACAGGAAACTATCATCTGTTTATCTACTTTTAATTCACACTTCAACCTCCAACTTCCGTCCTGTCGTTCCCTCCTGAGCTACAAATTAACTAATTAGCAAGCTAACGAGTCTGTGTCGGTCAGCTCAGTCAGTCAGGAAGTCGACATGCTCACTACAGACGTCACAATGAGTCACAGAAAGGGTTCAAATAGTCACTTGTAAGCGTAGAGGGTGATCTAAAGTCGACCCCCTGCTCTTCATGGTACTTCCTGTTTCCTGTACTTCCTGCTTCCTGTGCCCCCTCAGCAGGCTTTAGAGGCTCGATAGGAAAGTGTTTGAATTCCACTCAGCTTGTTGAGAAATCCAATTTCGCCCAGCAGTTAAGAAAAAAGAAAAAAAGTGCTGAAGTGTGTTTTCCTGAAGTGTGAATGAGTTCGATCTGTTTCTCTCTGCAGACCTGAGTGTCTCCTCCTCTTCTCACTCTCTAAGACTTTAATCGAATTATCCCTCGCTTGCCTGCTCACTTCGCCTCCCCTTGACCTCGGCTTTAGTCGGGGGGACAGATCAGAGCCGTGAATGTGACTCGACATGATATAACATGACATTTTGAGTGAGTACACATGTAGGAACCAAACATCGATTTTTAAAGCTTTAAAGGGGAACAACACATTTTCACAATTCGTACATGTTCATCCTGTGGTCTAAGACAGTTCAAAAGTATTAGTAAGCATGAACAACTCTTTGCCAAATCCAGAAACAACAGAAGTTAAACTAATGTATGATGTCATAGGGTATAAAGTCTGGGGCTTTTCAATGAATTGAACTGGCAAAGATGTCCCAGATGACACTGAGAGCAGCCAGGGGAACTTTCTGGGTATATGGGTACACTTCCTGTCTCACAACTGAGAACTCTACAGTAGAATAAAGCTCAAGTGGGTATAAAAAAGAAAGCATTTTATGTATCCCCAAAATCAGGCTCTAATTCAGTGTCCATGGAGTGGCTCCAGAATTTAAACCCTATGACATCACAAGTTTGACCAGCCCATTCTCATTCTCATGTTGTCACATACCACCACTTTGTCAGTGACTTCAGCGTCAGACACTGATGCAAGAAGGCACCTTTCGTGGCAGTATGATAGGCCACCAGGTGGCGTCAATGTATAATGTCGTCTGTAATCAGTTTGAAACACCGCCAATACCAACATAATTTGACAAGCTGGAAAATCCCTGTAGGGCGGGCAGGAGAGAAGGTGGTTAAATCAAACAAACCCTGGACTTTAACCCAAGAACCAGGTGGTCGCTCTCTGTGTGAATGATGAGTCAAGGCCTGATGTTTCTTCTCCCCCTAACCCTTACCCATGTGCTTTTGTTGTTGAAGCCTGACCACATGATTTTGTTGCCTAATCCTAACCAGATGATTATGTGGTCTAATCCTAACCAGATGATTTTGTCAGCTAATCCTAACCCCACGATTTTGTTGCCTATTCCTAACCAGATGATTATGTGGTCTGATCCTAACCAGATGATTCTGTCGACTAGTCCCATAATTTTGTTGCCTAAACCTAACCCCACGATTTTGTTGTTAAAGCCTGACCCCAGGATTCTGTTGCCTAATCCTAACCTTACGATTTTTTTGCCTAAACCTAACCCCATGATTTTGTTGCCTAATCCTAACCTAGAGGTTTAGTTGTCTAAAACTAACCATGAGCTTTTGTTGTTGAAGCCTGACCAAATGATTTTGTTGCCTAATTCATCCCCATAATTTTGTTGCCTAAACCTAACCTAGAGGTATAGTTGTCTAAAACTAACCAGATGATTTTATTGTCTAATCCTAACCCAATAATTTTGTTGTCTAAACCTAACCCCATGATTCTGTTGCCTAATCCTACCCCCATAATCGTGTTGCCTAATCCTAACCCTGTGATTATGTTGTCTTATCCTAACCCCATAATTTTGTTGCCTAACTCATCCCCATATTTTTGTTGCCTAACCCTAACCCATAATTTTGTTGTTGAAGTCTGACCCCAGGATTCTATTGCCTAAACCTAACCCAACGATTGTGTTGCCTAATCCTAACCTAGAGGTTTAGTCGTCTAAAACTAACGGTGTGCTTTTGTTGTTGAAGCCTGACCACATGATTTTGTTGAATAATCCTACCCCCATAATTGTGTTGCCTAAACCTAACCTAGTGGTTTAGTTGCCTAAAACTACTTTTAGACTTACTTTACTTTACAGACTTTTTGTGGTTTTGTGTCTCCTTGTGGTTGTTTTGTGTCTTTCTGTAGCTGTTTGGGCGTCTTTGAGGTAATTTTGAATCTCTTTATGGTAGTTTTGTCTTTTTTGGTTGTTTTGTGTCATTTCGTGTTAATTATGTGTCTCTTTATGCTTGTTTTGTATTTGTTGTTATTTTGCATCTCATTATGGTCTTTTTGTGTGTCTGCCTGGTCCGTATGTGTTAATTTGAAAGACATTTTGCAAGTTAAGGCTGGAGGGGCCTCCTGACACTTTGGGCCCCGGGGCCTGTGCCCTGTAGGCCAGTTCAATGATCCATCCATGACTACTAGGGCGTACACAAAAGTCACGATTTGGTGTAAGTTCAGTACAGTAGGGCTGTAATCACCCAAAGAAAATCTTGGTTAACTGAAATTCTACCTTCTCTTCAACCAATCAACTGGTCAATGGAAAAAAGATCTGCACGTTATCTCTAGATCAACTGAATCCCTACACTGCCCTGAGTGCGCTCTACCTGGTAGTGTGTAGTGTTCTTTTCCTGTCACAGAGGTCGACAGTAACACTCACCCAGGGCAAATAAACTGTGTTCACACAAGTGGAATGCCTCAAGTGAAAAATAAACATGATCTTCACCCTAATATATCTGAAAATAAACTGCGCACTGCAACGCTTTTGCACCTGAGCTGTGTGTGCGAGTCCATCTCACCACTAAACATTAAAAAGGACTTATGAGAAAAATCTCTTAGACGTCTAGACACTATGGCTGTGGTTCCTAACTGGTGGGTTGCAGTTGTATTTCTTCTTCTCTGTGTTTATTGGTGTCTCGTAACCAAGTTTAAAGTTTCACCAGCCACTGTGTCGGGTGTGTAGACACTGCCCTTGTTAAGTCAATGAAAGCAGTCTGGCCTCGTATTATCCGTGCTGTTTATCAGCTATAATTTTAACTAAGGGAATAATGCATCATTATAAAAATGTCTCATTGTCGGCTGATAATTTATTGTCCCGGTCTACATTGTGCAATCCTATTTTCTGTGACTAATAAATTAAAATCAACGTGTTATTTTGACAGCCCTATGTCAGATGTAATTGTGCTTGACGGCCTCCTCGGCCAAGAAAAATATACACTTTTATCAGTCTGACAATTTAATCAGAAATGTCGTGGTTTTTCCTGTTTACTTTTATACACTTGGTGGTTGAAGCTTCAGTATGTGTTAAGATGAGTTTGGCTCCGCCCACTGACGTTTGACTCAACCAATCAGATAACATCTGCTTCCAGAGGAATGTTTGTGTCACATATGTCATACTGGGCGGATAAAACTGACGAACATTTCTGAAGCACTGAACCTCCGACTTCACTGTGATGTCATCAGATTCAACCAACCAGCAATGACTTCACAAGAATAAAAACAGTTTCACGAAATGATTTCTTTAGAATCATAAGAGTTTTTAATCTTAATCTTCATCAATCACCACCATCATCATCATCATCATCATCATCATCATCATATCATCGTTGACCATTGGTATAGTCATCGTCCTGACATTATCATCAGCATCATTATAATCATCGCAGTTGTTAATCATCGCACAGAAACAATCGTCACGTCCATCATCATCATCATCATCATCATCAGGTACATTCTTATCGTTTGCAGTGGATAATAGATTTCTTTTGTATTTCATACTTTTTATAATATATTGTATATCATCCATGGTCAATCTATTTTTTAAATAATTTACATAAGAATAAAGTCAACAGACTGAAGAATGACTATCTGTATATTTACATCATGAGACACAGAGAAAGATTTAATCAAGAAGAAAACAGCAAATGACTGGAAATAAAGAAAACAGCGATAAAGAGGAAGAGGAGGAAGAGGAGGAGAAGCAGCACGAGAAGAGAGGGGAGGGGAGGGAGGGCGATTGAGAGGGAAGTGTGTGTGTGTGTGTGTGTGTGTGTGTGAGTGTGTGTCATACATGTAACCCCTCACTGAGTATCTGAACAAGGCTGAATGAAGCTAACCTCCCACACACACCTCTCCTTTGTCACCATAGCAGCAGATCATAATGACTGTTGCCACGGTAACTAGTAACAGTCGCCCTGTGCCCATTCATAACCTTGCCGGGAAGTTTCTGATGGAAGATTTGAACAAAAGAGGAAAGAAAAGAGGGAATATAACATTTCTTTTTCTAAATTCAGTCCGAGACGCATCAAGATGAGATCTCATGTTGTTCGGAAGCAGAGTCAGATTTAAGGTCCAGAAAAGTTTAATATCCTAAAAGTCTTGTTTCCACCAAGCAGTCAGGTTAGGCTTGGTTCAGTTAAGTTCACATTAGAACGGCTACTTTTACCTTTTCATGGTCAAAAGTTGTGGATGGTACCAACAGAACGTCCCCATTTATGGTCACCCCTCCGTCAGGAAACCTACCGCACTAATCTGATACTAAAAGGCGGAGCTAGAAACACTGCAGTCGGTTGATTGGTCAACAGAGAACCACAACGCTTACTCAGGGGTGAGATGACTGGAAGTCTCAAATCTGGTGCTTGGGCAGTGACTTGCGGCATCAGAAACAAAAAAAACAAAAAAAGGTCGTCCTTTAACATCAGCATGATATGTGACAAGGATGAAAGTTAAGGTGGTGAAAGTCTGCGTGGGGAGGGTGGGAGTGGTGATAGATGGGTCAAACAAACACCAACTTTCACCGGAGAGAGCGGTGTTCGTGTCCCGTAAGATTCCAAAACCAAACGCTGCTCTTTTTTCCCCAAACCCAAACACGTGTTTGTTGTTTAAAGAAAAAATGACGATTTACGGTGTTGTACCGACATAGTGCTTTTATTTTGAAAGAGACTGTATGCAAGATGTACATTTCCTGTGAGAACAGAAGTGTATTTTGAAAACAGACAATGCATGTAACAGGCTGAAGTTGACACGGCGTCCCAGAACGTCAACAACCAACACAGCAAGGGTAGCTTGGACGTCATATGTGGACGTGGAAAGTCCATGAGGTCACAGTGAAAGTGTGTGTTAAAAAAAAAAAAAAAATTATATATATGTATATATATATATATATATAAATTTCAGCCAGTTTTTGTGAACTTTAAAATCTATTTCCTCACTTGGAGAAAAACACATAGCGGTGCATTGTTCCTGTGGGCTACAGCAACACTAAACCCCTGAGCTTGCCTGAGAAGGACTAAATGCACAAAGCTGCTATTTTTAAATATCCCATGGAGAGAGACTCTCACTGCAGCCTGTTCTATTTTGTTGTGAAAATGTGGGCGTGCAGCCTCGTTCTGTGGACGATAAACCAGGTGCAGACTTCCATCTGTGTCACCGCTGATGAGGAAATACAGCGAGTGCTGGACGGAGCAGTGAGTGACAACAACCCCACCCACATTTATAAGTACTGTGTGTTGTGGAAAGGCGCAACAGATCTTGGGTCTGGGTCAGGGATCAGCAACCTTTACTAATCAGAGAATCATTATTGGCCAAACAAGAAAAAAAATAAGTATCTGAATATAGATAAAAGCATATTAAGTCTAAATCAGGCCATCAGCATTACGTAAAGGTCTGAATGAGCATTCATTAATATGATTTACTACGAGGTGGCTCTTCTGCTGTGGGCTGTTTTTAATTCTAATTATTTAGTATTTTAACTTTGCAGCATTGGTGGTGAAAGCACATGAATGTGTCCTCACACTATTAAATCCTCAATTTTCCTTCATGACTCTTCCTTTTTTGGATTTGGAAGACTCCCGGCAGCCACCACTCCTTAAGATCACACCAGATCTCAGACGTATCTCAGTTTAGTTGATGAAATGTTAAAACTTTTTTATTTGATGTATAAGCTACACATTTTTACAATCGTAGAATGCAATAATCACTTTAGGCCTACAAATCTGAATGGTAAAAAATAACCGTTATTCATTTCCAGATAATTATGTACGCCTCTAAACGTACTATACCAAAAATTTTTGTTGGAAACGCAGCTACATGTCCCATGAACACAACACATAGTGATGATCAAGCAGGAAAAGTCAGGATCTCAAAGGCAGCACAAACTATTCAAGCTGGACTGAATTCCTGAGATTTCCTACTTTGTTATATCATTAAAACACTTTCCAACATTTCAGCTCTGTGTGCCGGAGGACACGCTCGCAAAAAACATGGAAGAAACGCCCTCAAATATCGAACAATCTTGGCTCGTGGTCCTTTTATGAGCTGAACAAAAAAAAAAAAAAAAAAAAAAAAAGTAGAAAAATCAGCGGACAATAAAGCCAAGACAATCTTTCCCTCAACTTTAACCGGGAGCGCCGAAACATAACCATAAAGGTGTAATAATGCTTCAGTTGCTATGAGCAGATGTTGTATTGCAAGAGTGACGACTGTAGGGAAACAAATCAAATACATTTTCTGTAAAAGTTGGCAGATGTTCATTTGCTATACCCGCTCAACCTTTACAGGGCTGTGGGGGGGCTGGAGTGATCACAGAGCTGACACATACAGACAGACGCTCACATCCACACCTACAATTTAGACTCAGTAAGAGACAATTAACCTTCCTGCATCGACACCTACGCAGACACGGGGAGAACATGCAAACTGCACATGGAAAGAAAGAACTCAGAACCTTCTTGCTGCGAAGCGACAGTGCTGACCACTGTGCCACAGTTTGCCACTTGGCATATATATTAAAGACACTCCCTAATTATGTTGATAATAAATCTAATTCAGGTACATTACGTATGTAAATGCAGCCTGCAGAGGAGGAGGCTGCCAGAGGAGCCTTGAGTTACTGAAGACACTCAGTCAGCCTCTAAGTGTTCTGAAAAATATCATTAATTAATATAAGTTAATTCTGACGGCAGGGGATTTAATAAAGACGGTGGTTTGCACAACTTTCCACACACGGAACATCTCAGTGTTCTTCATTAAATGTACATCAAATAATCACAACCCTGTGGCGGAGCACTTTGAACTCCTCAAGTTAGAAAAACTTCAGCTTCGAGCAGAAAAGCGCCCCACGTCATCTCTTCTGTCGTCATTTTCCAACTGTCCAATTGGACAGTGCGCCTCACATTTTGGCCTTATGTGTAGAATAAACTCCTCAAATGACAAAGATTTACAGTTCATAACCAATCAGTGTCTTAATTTAATTTAGTCTTTGCACTCCTGTCTATCTCTCACACAGATCGCTCACAGTTTGTTGAGAAAACAAAATAATGCCGCTAATTGTCTCATTTTAGGGATTCCTCAGTGAAAGTTGCTCTCAGCAGCTTTGTTAAAAAAAGACTAAACATTTGGCAGCATTCATGAGGACTTCTTGTGGTAACGCTCTGTGAATGCTGTCCTTGGAACTGAAGTGAATACTGATTAAGAAGTGGATAACTAAGATAAGGAGAAAGGAGAAGAGGAGATCCAAGGAGAGGACGCTCACTAAAGTGAAGCGAATCAGACTGACGGCTGCCCTCTGCCTGTTAGACAGGAGAGAGACACACTGTCTGCTACCTGTCATCTGTCACAGGGTGGAATATAAATCCAGACGCTTCAGAAAGCTTTTTTAGAGACGTCACATTTAATCAGAGCAGAAATGAACAGCTGACACCTACAGAGACAACGTGAGGAGACCTTTGACTCCACACGGTCCCTTTAAATACAAATCTGTTCGTACAAGTGGTTCCTGCAAAAGGCCATAAAAAGATATGAATGCTACCATTTGTAATCAGCTGTTGTAGTGATGTTTCTCTTCTTACCTTCAATAATAACTATTATAACTGAGATAAAAACAGGATAATTTAGACGCTGAATCTTACTATATAATGACAAAAACTGTCTGTGTGTGTGTTCCACGTTTTTCTCCTCACTGACTTGGTCAATCCATGTGAAATTTGGCACAGTGGTAGAGGGTCATGGGAGGATGCCAATGAAGCAATATTACATCAATTGGCCAAAGGGGGGCGCTATAGCAACCCATTGAAATGTCAAACTTTGAATGGGCATATCTCATGCCCCGTATGTGGTAGAGACATGAAACTTTGCACAGAGATGCCTCTCCTCATGAGGAACACATTTGCCTCAAGAACCCATAACTTCCGCTTATATAGATTTTCCGCCATTTTGAATTTTTTGAAAAACACTTCAAATGGATCTCTTCCTAGGAAGTTTGAGCGATCTGCATGAAACTGGGTGAACATAATCTAGGGACCAATATCTAAAGTTCCCTCTTGGCAAAAGTTGGAAAACTTACTAAAACTGAGCTTCTATAAGGCAATGAATATTGCGGAGGGCGTGGCTCATCACATAAAGGTGTATAACATCTCAAGGGTTTCACCCATCACCACACAACTTTGTAGGCATATGACCACACATAATCTGAGGGGACCCCTCCATTATTGACCCCATCAAACAGAATGGGGGCGCTAGAGAGCTCATTTGTTATCTAGGCCTAACCGCCATATGGATTTTTACTAAACTTGGTAGATATGTAGAACAGGACGCCTCAAGGTGACTGGAGAAATTTAACTCTAATTGGCAACTGGGTGGCGCTATAACAACAGAAAAATGCTTCAAAATGGCTAAAATGCGACCGATCGCTGTGGCTCCCCCTGTGGACCAATGTTGGTGTTGTTTTCTAATGTTTGGTATGACTAAGTCATGGTATGGTATGCTGTACATAATCACGGAAACTGTCAGTGTGTCATTCTGTCAGTCAGTCATTCTGTCTGTCCCACGTTTTTCTACTCACTGACGTGGTCAATCTATGTGAAACTGCACATAGGCATTGAGGACTGGCATAGGTAGAAGGTGACAAAGCTACCAGTGGGTATGGACTAGTGTCATATTAATATTTCAAAAGAAGAAGAATGAAATGGACGAACAGTTCCATCACCTACACTCAATTTTTTGCTCCACCTCAGTGTCTGTTGTTTAAAGTCTGCCAGAAATTATGGTTTTAGACCAGGACTGGTCGAACCACCAGGTGGTGGGACAAAGAGTGTTGTCAATTGTTGTTGATGAAAATTGGATGGAAAACCTTCTCATGTCCAGAGCATCTGCGTCCTTAAATTGAATGGCAAACAGCGGTGATGATCTCCAGTAGGTGTTTTGAAAAAGGTAACATTAGCATGTACACCTCACAGTTAGACAGGTAATACCCGGGTCACAGGCAGGCTCGGCTGCTGCTCAGCTGTGGAGCATCTAGAGAAAAGAAGTCTTGCGGCTTGGATATTATTTCTGAGTGACGCATGTGCATTTTGGTTGTCAGCTGAAAACAGGCAGTGAGGCAGACTTTCTCAGCTGCTGCTAAGAGGGACCTTTTGTCTCTTTCAGTTGTCAGTCTGGTTGAACCACTGAACAGCATTTTATTCTCCATGTACAAAACAAATTCTTCAGACTTAATAACATGTGTTTATGAAGAGGACTTTATACATCCTGACAGTAAAGGCCATTCAAACAGAGTTGTCCTCTCAAACATCTAACTGGACCCAATCAAGCCTTCGTAGCAACAGATTCCAAATATTCGTATGGTATTGTATGCATACCTCCATTTTCATAAGAACATACAGAGTGCATTCTCTGAATTAATCTAACTTTATGTCTCTCTGTGTCCTTGTGTATGAAAAATGAAAAACTTCCCCCCATCAGATAAAACAAACAGAGCTGAGACTGCAAAGGAAAGTGGGTCGCAGCAGCAGCAGCAGCAGCAGCAGCAGCGATGAACACAAGTTGGACTGCAGAGATACTAAAAGGTAACGAAGGCTACGAATAAATTACCAGACACCAAACTCGATTTTTACACCATGTTGACGAGCACTAACAAGACAACTTCAGCTCCCTGTTCCCAGTGCGTACACTTCTGACTTTACAACATGACTCATCTGCCATCCTGTGTGCAGGAAAGTAGTTATATAATCAGCACAGAGCGCAGCGGAGCCTGCCTGTCAGTCAGTCTGTCTGTCTGCAGATGTGAGGTGACAAGTCGTAATGAGCTGCAGAGGAAACAGAAAAGTGCTGCTGATGAGGAGGAGATTGGCTCACAACCGGCAAAACAACAGGAACAATGTGTGAAATCTGCATCTCGCTAAAGAATCAGGACAAAAATAAAAGTATAAAGAGGTTTTTGGGTGGTTAAATAAACATTTCACTGAGGGCGGAGTTAAGTCTCTTCTAATGTAGTTTATGGATTTATACAGTATAACACAGCTCTGTTGAAACTCTGGGCAGAGTTGGAGTAAATTAGAGACAAATGTCGATACAGACATGTATTGATCTGAGCCAACAGATCAGGCAGTTGATGCCATATGATCATCTCTTAGCTTGGTGATTGCTGGTGACGAAGAGGTTTTTGATTTCAGTATCGATGTCCTGCTTTTTCTGCATTAATGGATCCCTGCAAGACCCCTGTATATCAGTGAAGATTCTGGTGTGTGTGTGTGTGTGTGTGTGTGTGTGTGTGTGTGTACTTGTACATGCTACATAGTGAGGACCACCACTTTAGCAACGAGCGAGTGACGACATTTTTGGAAAGTGAGGACATTATGGCTGGTCCTCATTTCTTCAAAGGCCTGTGTGAAGGCTATGACTTGGTTTAAAGGTTCAGATTACAATAAGGTTTAGGTAAGGGTTAGGGATTTATTTGTGATGGTCAAGGTTAGGGTAAGGGGCTAGGGAGTGCATTATGTCAACGAGGGTACTCACAAAGATAGGAGTACAAGAATGTGTGTGTGTTAGCACCGGTGAGTCTTTAATAAATAACCAAAAAGATCCAAGAAAACTAACAGCACACTGGAGAGTTGGCACTATGAATCCATATTTCATCCATTCTTGAAAATTGGAAGAAATCATGTCCTATTAGAAAAAAACCCTAAAATTTATAACTTTTCAACACACTAACTCCATGACTGGGGTGAAACATTATTTTTAAAGGACTTATTTACATGAAATAAATATGATTTATAAATATTTAAATTACATTTTTTAACTTAAAACTAAACTTGCTCAGTGTGAGAAAACAGCTTTGTCCCAGACAGGAATTCACAACTTCAAATTTAGGATGCACAATATTGGATATTGGCTGACATATAACAGCTCACTTGGCCGATAACCAATACCAATATATCTTTTTTTACATCCTAATTTTAGTAATGATCAAGTCTCTTCTGTAGTGGAATTATCATCATATTATGCATGTATACCCTTATCGTGACAGCCAGCCAGCAGGTGGAGACATGAAATACAACACTTTTCAGTGCATGTAATATTCAATCATTATGCAAAATAAGAAAAATCATGTTGGTCAATTCCGATTAAAGCCGATATCACCCAGTACTGATGACATGAATATAATAGAATATAATAGAATAGAATAGATACATGCTGATATTATCGTGCATCCCTACTTCAAACATGTAAAAAAATATGTTAAAAGCCTTCAAAATCGAAACCCCAAAAGTCAGTAGTGATAACATCGGTATAAAGATGTACTGTCCCTTTAAAATGTTGCCCCTTTAAAGATGTGTCCCAATTTTTTGTCAAGTAATTTCTACAAAAACATTTAATCAGGCATAAAAGAAATTAGCTATAACACAAGGACTCCTGTCCCACCTTCTGGTGTCCAAACGGGTAGAAAAGTATTGGTCAAGCTTTCTGTTTTCTGATATATTCATTAAATAATATTGCTATGGGGTGTGTCCCTTCTAAATCAAAACTAAACAAAGTTTATGGTTTAAAAATTAGTATTTTGATTCACATTAGGAGACTCTCGGCAACTGAAAAATAAAATAGCTCCTCATTACGACTGCTGTGAAATGAATACATATATAACTTTTTGTCAACTCTGTCAGATCTACCTCTGACATCCGTCATGCATGCTACTCAGGAAAAAAATCAAATCACTCAAGTTGGCCCATTACGAGGTTTCATAGTCAGGACTTTGATATTTTTACATTTATTTTACAGTGTAAGTGAAGAGTCAAAAACGTTCCAATTCTCAAGAATGAGTGATGGATGCCAATGAGGAGGAGAAGCTAATGCTAATTTGTTGGCCTGAAATTATTTCCTTAAAAATGCAATTTTCAAATTGCACATAAACGCTGCTAGTATTGCCAACACTAGCAGCACTTAACTTTCTGACTCTGATTATAAACAACTGAGTGCGAAAATATGTTTTAGGCTAACAGTGGTGTCCAAACTAGCACAAAATGCTAAATGCTACGAGTTCGAGCTCTAAAACTACGGTACTATATTGCGCTAATTGTTGCTAATGGTCAGGGAAGTGATACTTAGCAATAAAACTTTAACTATTTATTTTTATCTTAAAAAAACATTTTGATAAATGCACCTGAAAGTGGAGAAAGTGCAGTGCCTTTAGTTACATAGCCGTACTAAACATCAGCCTGCTAAAATGCTAATTAAAAGGTTTCAAGCTAGCTAACAGTGCAAAACAATCTACTGACTAAAGTTGCTAAGGAAAGAATTTGACAAGTGCTTCACACAGTAACCTGTGCGTCATTCATTCTAATTATCCCAATCATGATTGTGACCATGATGCTGTTACACAGCGGCAATTCTATGAGAACTACCACCTGGCTTTCTTTGCTAACTAAACACTTAATAATTTGAGTGCATTCACACTGCATAGTATGGGAAAATACAGTGCACTACTGACGCACTCAAAATGGTCCAAAAGTTGAGTGTGGAATGATGGACACTTCTAACCCTCAACCGCCATCTTTGTGATGTAGTGAAAGCTACGTCACAAACTTCTTGACTTTTGACTTTTGACAACAAGTAGTCTGAGCTAGCTACAGTGAACACTGCGTTATATAGTTGTAAGTTATATGTTTTTTGCACAAAGTTCCAAAACAGTTGTCAAATAGAAGCTGCCAGTAATGTTTGTTGGATCTGTAATGATTTAGTACCGTGCACAATAATGCAAGTGCTAACGTAAGCTTGCTAGTTAACATCAAAATTTGCTAGCTAGCTAACTTGCTCCTAGCTACAGCATATTTTTTATCAGCATTGACATTGTGGTGTAAGTTTGGTTTAACTGTGGGCAGAGATGGCAGTCAAATGTTGGCGATAATGCTCCACCGTCCATTTGCAATTCGCGGTTTAAAAAGACGACAATGAAGAAGAAAGCGCTGTTAAAAACAACAGCCGTCCTCACTTCCTGTAAGTGCAAATCTGCATTTAAGTGTACTAATAGAAGAATGGGATTTGAGACACATTGATTGTCACATCATTTTTTAGGTCAAACTTTAACTGTTGGGCTAAAATAGTTTAAATAAAAGTGCTTCATAATTCCTTCACAAGGTAATGTTACAGCCTCTCATTAGGAATGATTTTTAGAGTCTACAATGCTAAAATGACTGATGTAAAATAATATAACATTACTTTTAAGATATTATGAATGAACAAACACCACTAATAAACTACTGTAACACTGACTGGGGTTAATTGCAGCATGTCATTTGGCTGTAGTGCAGAGTGTGGCACAGAATACATTAATATAAACTACGGCACATTAGAAGTCATATCTTGTCAAACATCAGATCATATCCCTGCACGCTGAGATGACAGGACGATTGTTACTACAAGAACATGACATTTTGATCTCCCCTCACCTCTTCACTGCACAAAATGCCACATCACATCATGTTTCCGTCAATCACTGCAGTTTCGCTGGCAGTTGGCACCTAATGTGATGGAAAGAGACTCATAATCGTCATTTACAAGTTGTAAAACTGACAGCCAATCAATCCTGATGAATTTAAAACAAGGTGTGGAGAGATTTCTGATGTCATGTTAAAATATTCTCAAAATAAGCTCAGTTTTACATTTTATAAAGAAAATGACATTGTCTCTTTGCTGGAATTATTTTGTGTTTTAGCACATTTATGACATGTTTCAGCTCATTTATAGTCTTGTGTTGTCACTTACGATGTGTTTAATTGAATTTATATCCAAATTCAGAACAGAAAAATATACCGTTTCTACTGACAGGAGGTCAAGAGATCGATAAATCAGACTGAGCTGACACTGGACCTGTGCCCAAGGAATGGCACAAACGTCCAATTTGAGCCCAAAAATAGACTAATTTTAATTAATCTGAGTTTTCAATTAATTAACCTCAATTAATTTGGTGGTCATAGGTCAAGGTCACTGTGACTTTTGTCCATCTTGCAAAAGAGATAACTCAACACCTTGAGGGATTTTTTTTTCAAGTGTGCAACAACTGTCCACATGGACTCAAGGATGAACTATTTAGAATTTGGTGGTTGAGGGTCAAAGGTCAAGGTCACCATGACCTCACAAACCTGGTTTTTGGCTGAACCACAAGAATTAACATGGTAATTATGACAAGACTTCACAGAAATGTCTAACAGGATAAATTAATGAAGCGATGACATCTTAAATCCAAAAGGTCAAAGGTCACTGTGACATCATCATGTTCTGTGTCATATCTCAGGAACAGAAGGGGAGACATTCGGTCAAATACTGAATTGGTGACTCTAATCTTGAAACTGTGTGCAGGCATACGACCGTGAGGTGGGAATTCTACTTCTACACACACAGAACACTCAGCTCATCGACTGTGAGGAGATATTCTCTGAAATCAGATTAGAATCACTGACTGCACCTTTAATTAAAGGAAGTGAGAACTTCTTTTCTAACTGAGATTTCTGACACTTATGACTCATCGTCATTTTGCATCATCGCTGCCAGATGTAATGCTGCACAGCTATTATTTTCACCTCTTTAAAATGTACCTCGTTGCCCTGTGTTAGCCTGTTAATGTAAGGAAGTCGTTCTTTCATAACACTGTGGAAATCTTTGAGGGCGTTAGTGCATCAATTTACACTCAGATAAAATGGCAGAGGATAAATTTACTGCACAAATGGAGTGATTTCAGACACATGCAGAGAGACACTAGTGTGTATCTTCACACCATCAGATGGGACGAACAATGATGATGAATACACAGTGCGGCTTCAGTCTTGTAGTGTGTGTGTGACAACGACTGAAAACAAAGAACTCGGCCTTCGTGTGACTGTTTACATTACGATACACTAAAAATATCTCAATGTAATTTGGTACACGCTGCCTCGTAAACATTCTGCTGCCTTGCATTATCTTGTACCGCAGTTTGTGATGCCATCATTTACAGTAGATCATGACTCTCACCACTTGTGCTGTGGTTTAATGAACAATCTCAAATGCTAAATGACTCAAACTTTTAGTGAGTAATCCACAAATGGTGATATTTCCCAGAGAGCAACATTTGCTGTGTTCTATTACAATGCTGTCACACCGCCAGCAACACGACCATCAAAACTGTTATTTTCCTGCAGCACTGAGTCGAACAGAAAGTCACAAACTTGTGGGAAAGTATTCAGTGTGATGACTGAACATATCAAGGGGTTTGGTAGCAAAGAGGGGCCACAGATAGTTTTGCAGGAAATGAGTTTCCTCTCTGAAAAGCCAATCCCTTTTCATCCCACATCGTCAAATACCAAAACTTTAGCCCCTTTTACACCGCAAAAAAAATCCACGAGCACCTGCCAACACCTGGCTTTTTATTTAGTGGGAAAGGTAACAATCGGCATTCACTCCTGGATCAAATGACTCTGCAATGGTCAAGCGTATTTATCAGCTCCAGCGCCGACTGGCTCCGACAGAAACACAAGTGGGTGGACATACTAAATGAGCCCTTTTACTGGCGCAATGCAATAATGGGCTGCCACAAAATACCGTCTGTCTCCGCCCAAGCAGCTTTCAAACATCATTTCAAATTTAGTCTGGACCAAGGTTGAAGAAGAGACTGAATAAGTAAGAGATATTAATAAGTACAGTAACCACCTTGATATTTTCACTGGCATCCATGCTGCTCTCTACTGGTTATTAACCTTTTTTCTTGAAAAAAGGTTAATAACCAGGTTTTTTTGAAAAACAAAACAAAACAGAAAGGCCTAGTCACTCTTCTGCAGAGCCACCCACACAACTCTGGCCTACTGGCAGTGTTGCCAAGTCTGCTTATTATAAGCGACTTTGGGCTTGTTCTTCTGTAAAGTCACTAATAAATATTGGTAGTCACGGGTTGCGGTTTTCTTGGGCTTGTTTCTAAAGCGTAGTTGCTTATTTGGGCTTGTTCCCAGCTCCATAATAAGATGTTGAGCAGATATTTTCGATATGTTATTTAAACGTAGGATAGTTTGTCTTGCCTGTTCCCTCTGTCCCTCCCCTTTCCCCATACACACAGGACACAGCAGATTTTTTTCCCGCCCGCATCCTGCTTCTAATTGGCTCTGACCCTGATGGCAATGAGTACTAGCCAATCAGAGGCCGAGCAGGGCAATCTGTTTTTTTCTGGTTAGGAAAATGTCAGTGACGTTTAAATGAAAATAAGCGCGACTGATGGTGGACTGTAGGAGAGTTTTTGAGGAACAGTGCCCGGGACAAAGTGGGAGAAATATGGGAAGAAATATAACAAAGACTGGCAGAAAGAGAAAGGAGTAAAATAATGGAATCAAGTATGTAAATGTGAAATACGTGCACACCATGCGGACCTCGTACAACATGCTAGCACTGAAAAACACAAAAAAAAAATGCAGCGCCGTTCTCCACAGTGAGGCTTACGGACACTGGGTTCACGGTCTCCAAACAGAAGTCAAGACAGAGAGCTGAGCTGAAGGTAGCCACCTACGTAGCTTGTCAAACATCCATTAAATCAGTCGATCACCTTGGGGAGTTAATTTGCTCAACTTGTCACAGTTTACCAATCTGTCCACATGGATGTAAATTGACAATCTGTACCCACAGTTTAAAATCCGTCCCCACTGACTGTAAAACCGGGCACACAGTTTATTTATTTTTCTCTCCCCGGAACCTAGGAGGGCTCCGTAGAAAAAGTCACTTGTTTTCACAGGCCTGGTTGCTTATTTGTCTCGCGAGATCTGGCAACACTGCCTACTGGCAATGGGAAGAGTCCAACGCCTAATTTTAGCAGGTTTTCCCATGTTAAAAAACCTGCATACACGTGCTAATTTTGGCAGGAGAAAGGAATTTGTCACACCCTGCTGTATCTCATAGCAATGCACAGGGCTTCCTTTAGCATCTCCATGTGACGCCCAGTTGAAACACATCCCAACATGTGGTTAATGTTGTGAAAGCAGGAACAACACTACTCGGTGAAGTAAAAAAAATAAAATAAAATAAAATAAAAAATCATGTTTTGGGTGGTTGCAATTGTATTTGAAAAAAACAAAAAAACAATTCATGCGAGAATCAGTTGGCCCCTAGGTATTTTCACGTTGTTTTATCTGGCCGGCATTCAAAAACGTTTGGACACCCCTGACTTAAAGTCATGTAAATACATCATATGACTGACTTCAGTATGTGACTGCTATTTGTAATTTATGAAATGGTACGTTAAAACAATACTGACATTTGGTTTCACAAGAAACAAGAACTGTGGTTTCCTGGGTGATTTTTTTTGTGTGTTTGTTTGTTTGACCCATTTGCCTTCCCTCCCTCCCGACTTACAGATTTTCCTGCTCTTTAAACTACATCAGTTGCTCTCAGCATCAGGTATTGCCGTGGATGGGTTTAGATTGGTCTTACGACTCAGTTATGCTCCCTTTATGTACAAAAATAGATACTTTAATTTCAAACATTGTAAAGCTCACTGTCCACGTAACTTATTGGCTTCTCGCTAACTAGACTACACTAGCCCCATGATTTCCATTAGCACTGCTCCGTTTCATCCATATCTGTATGCTTTCCGAAAACATGCACAAATACAGATGAAAAGAATGCAAAGTACCAACAGAAAGTTCCGTCTGTGTCCGTACACGTATCTAATGTCGCGCATAAATGAGCCCTTTGTTGAAATCCCAGTGTCTCATAAAGATGCTAAAGGGTGGCGCTAGTAAAAGATGCTGAGGGGTGTAACAAAGCGTCGGTATCTGATGATGTGGGGATGAGAGCGGGCTGAGAAAGTTGCTTTTAAGCTGAAAAAAAAACCATTACCAATGACGAGGAACATGAAAAAAATGGGGACAAACCAAAAATATTTCGTCCAGTTTCGTTGCCTGGGAGTACGTGCTCTGACAGCTTTTTAAAATAATAAATACTTTTTTTTAGAATCTAATTATTAATGGTTCATATCTTGAGTTTTAAATGAAAAGAAAAACATTTATTTCAAGTTTGATTTTCTTCTTAAATACATAAAACGTCAGTCGACTCGAGTTGTAAACCTTCGACATCGTGTCATCGCGCTGCATATAAAACTTTGGATCAAAGCATTTCACTTTGTGTTCACGAACTGTAAGTAATCCGCCTCTTCGTCACTCACTGTTTGAACTCCTCACACTCAATATGAGTTTACATACATGGGGAGATTCTCACACCAGATCTGGAAACAAACGTATTGCTTTTTAATTTACACATCGCCAGAAAAAGCCAGAGACAAACTGCAAGCTGATTACTATAAAAGAAAAACCTCTATACGTTTGAGAGTCCAGCTTAAAGATGACTGGATGAATTTGTCTGGTATTTTTGCTCATACAGCATACACCGTTTTCTGCTCACGAAACATTACGTTTGCTCGAGGGTTTGGGTGTCAGAGACTTTTATTTCATTAACTTGGCACTGCGACAGGAGAATAATACCTCCTTCTATCTAACTTGGCACTGAGACAGAGAGGTTTGTCTCTTTTTCATCTTTTCTTTGATTTACTTGGCACTGATTCAGAAGGATGTCTTTCTTTATTTCCTTCTTTCTGTCTTTGTTGTGGAAGGGAAGGAGGGAGGAGAGAGGAGGAGCAGGAGGGGGTCAAAGCTACAGAGTTAAACACACAGACGAAGAGGAGAGAGGTGACAGCGTAAACAAAATAGACCTACGAGATGAGAAAAGACACAAAGGGCTCCACTGTTTTGACTTCTGTCCTTCCCTTCGTCATCACCTCCGTCAGCTTCCTCTCTCAGAGGGGAAGTCGCTGAGTGTGTTTACATGCACTGTAGTGATTAAGGCAACACTGTGACTTCTGAAACTGTCACGGAAAACCCAATTATCTCAGATATACCTGGATCCAGGTGACGATACATGCAGACCAAGCTTCACTCTTTTGAAACACGACATAACCTCTCTGTATGTTGTTAATCTACAGTCCATAATCTTATGTTGTGCCTGAACAAACCACCTGAGTGCGGTGAGACAGGTGGGCTAGCAAGACATTAATTCCACTAACGTTAGCAGCTTTTAAGATACACCAGCTAAGGTTTGGTTCTCATCAAGCAGCAACCACCAAAACTGAGTGCTGAAGCCACCGTTAAAGTCAAGCTAAACTTTAATTCTCATGTTTTGTGTAAGGGAAAAATCTTATTTGGAAATATTTTTGGAAACTGCACTTAAAAGCCTGAGTGGATATTTTTGATGTCAGCTGTTAAAGGTGGGGTCGGTGATTCTGCAGAAAGATCTTTGTCAGTTTCATTAATTTTGCTTCTGACAGCCCGACACACATTGACGGGTAAATTTCTAAGAAAAAACCATGAAATACAAGAGGCCTTTACTTTAAGTCCAGCGTCCACTGCCTCAGTGAGCTTTAGCGCTGCATTTCAAAGTGTCATCCATTTTGAAGTGGGGAAATTTAAATATTTTGTGATGTGAATGTTTTGTCTTTTATTTTCTGTTAGCTTCGCTGACAGACAGCGAGCTAGCCTCCGTAACACAGGAATCGCAGTGCCCACAGCCCACCTTCTGGTCTGCACTGGTTAGCTAACGTTAGCCTTAGCTGTTCTACATTGTGCACCACCTGGGTTGGGTGGAAGCTAGCTAGTGGCACTGCTGATTCGCGATTACCGATGGCAGCGTGTCCTGGTGGCGGGTTAGCATCACCCTCTGCTTTCCCCCCAGGTGGCCCCACTGGGTAATCAGCTTCATTTTGAGTCGCAAAACCCCTTTAGCACTGTTGACCAAGTTAGCACCACTAGCTGTGCTGACACTGCTGACGACAATACTTAAAACAAAAGCTACCATCAACTTAGCTCCAGACCAGACGTAACCAGCCCCTGGAAACAACGCCAGACTCTCAGCTGCTTCAAACCTGCAGCGTGCTCTAAACTGACTGTTTTTTTAGTGCCCACACAGTTATTGCAACAATGACATTACTGTATCTGCAGCACTGTTAGTGGGCATTCAAAATTCACACATTAACATGGGGAGGTGCTGTCACATAAGAAAATATGAATATATTTTCAAATTCTTCTTCTTGGTAATTAAATTTTTTTAATAGGTCAAAACAAAAATCCACTATAAACATACTGCTTTCTTTGCAAAAAAAAAATTAATAACATTTCTGTTTGACTCTAAAATAATACCAAGGCTTAAACAGTGACACATTTTGGGGTTTGTTTTACTTGACTGACAGTTCTCACAGCCTGTCACTCAGTACGTTTACATGACATCAGAGGAAATGAATTTATTGTGTCAGTCCGACTAAAAACATGAAAACATGTTAGTCCGACTGAAATCTTACCAAATCGAATTTCTAAAAGTCGGACTAACACACCCAGATCATGTGACTCCTGCATGTATACAGTCAATCAGACCCAAACTGGCCGAGGCGCTCTGAGCATGCTCCACAGTTTCCGCCCCGGGCTTTGACCCGGAAGTCCAGTAGCATTAAATGTGTAAGAGAAGAAGAAGCCGGTAACAACATGGAGAAATCTACATCCAGAGCCGTGACTTTTTGGACGGACCAAATGTACAGAGCTGTAAAGTTGTCCACCATGGTAGCAGTTAGCTGCTAGTTAACCGTAGCTAACTTGTTTGTCCATTGTTTGGTCTGTGACGTAATAGGTCAACAGGAAAAAGGTCCAATACTAACAAGCTGAAAGGGGGCATATCTCCACCTATCGTAGAGGAGTCGCACATACTTGGCTCAATAAAGCTCCACTTCACTGTGACTGGAAACATACTGACAATCAGTTGTGGTGGTTGCCATTTGCTCACTCCACCTGAAGTCTACTCAGGCCGCCTTCGCCAAAATGACGCATTTCTGGAGCCAGTCACTGACTAACACAATGACGAATGTTAGACCTCGACCCAGAGGCCCCAGTGTGACATCAGAGGTGATGTGGACATGGTTTCGCTCAGTCTGAAGCTGTTCTCATAGATAGAGATGGACAGTCTGTTTCATGAGACAGAGCTGGGTCTGCACGTAAGAATCACAAGCTTGTACAGATTTCTGCTGTAACTCCCAATCTCATCATCATATTCATGAAGCTAACAACATGTTTCACTCCGTACAGCAGATGGATCATTAAATGGATCCAGGTTACGTTGCTTCAAACACAAGAGTAGTAAAGTGTTGCCTTGAAGCTGATCGCTCTGGTGTGCACGTAAACATACTCGACTATCATCCTGATAACTCTTTAATTACCTCCGAGGATCTTGCAGCTGCTGTGTGTGTGTTTGTGAGTGTGTGTGTGTGTGTGTGTGTGTGTGTGTGTGTGTGTGTGTGTGTCAGTGCACTGTACACATTAGGCACCAGGGTTCTCCCTAAAACTGTAAACGGGGGGAAGCACTTCAAGTGTTTTGTCTTTCTCCGTCACTTTGAACCGAGTCACTTTGAGTCACTCAGGCGCCAAAAATGTAGAAAACTTTACAGTGCACGTGGCACCGTGCGCCACAGCTGAACTCCGCGGGCCTGACGCTGCTTTCAGTTGGTAAAACAGGCCTGAGATCAGTCTCTAATCCTGACTGAGTCACCTTAGCACCAAGCTGGTTATCATGATTTACACACTTGTTGTAAATCCTTCTCCTCTGATGGATTTACACCAAACTCTGTTCTCGTTTCGGGCATTTTAGAACCACCTTGCAGAACAAGAACTTTCCCTGATGTACTTCAGTACTGGCTGGCAAACTTTTCATCCACTTCTTTAATCTGCTGATTCGTGCTGGCTGCTGCTTACACTCACTCCAGTTTTGTGTTTGGGTACAAGTAGATTGTAGAAATAAGAAAATAAGCAGTCATAAGGAGAACCCTGGTGGCCGTATGTAGGGATGGTAATGACTCTACAAAAGACAGAGCAGGAGACCAAATCATTTGACTCCACTCGCACTATTTCACCAGCCAACCAGGTTTTGACAACAGAAGGGGACCTCCGAGTGATGTCTGGTTACCTGCCGCGGTGGCTCGTACAGTTCATGAATAGCTCTGTCCCACCCAGACTGGAGGAGTCTTCAGTCTTTCGTTCCAAAGAGTTTGGTGTGATGTGGTGAGGACATGCTGTACAACACACCAGAGCCCCGCAGAGACAGAGTTGGGACATCCCTGCTGTCACCTGCTCCCCGAGCACTACCTGCTGATGTTCGGATGCTATCGTTGTGATGTTGCAGACGGCCCTGGAGCATAATGCTGCATCGAGTGCTGTCTGACTCTCGCCGAACTCTGTCTGCCTCAGGCTCTGGGCACAGCGTCGTCAGGAAACAGCGGGGTCATGGCTTCATGCTCGGACAGGGAGGATAAACTGTTAAAGTCCCCGTTCACACCCAAACTAGGAAACTAGGAAGGAGACGAGGTCTGAGTTTGTTCTCAGACAGAGGTCAGAGACCGTCCGGCGTGTTCACATTATGCACAGAACTGCGGACTCATTGCCGACACTCAGCCGAGTCACTGCATCCTGCTGACTGAAGCAGCTGAAGCAGGTGTGAGCTCTCCAGGTAGGTCAGACTGCGGTGGCGATGATCAGTCCTGTCGGTTAAAAGCTGCAAAGCAACTTTTACTGTCCAAAGCAGGGTGTCGTTTTCTAATCTTTATGAAAAATTTGTCGCCAGTTTAAAAGAAAAGAGAAAAGTCAGATCAGCAGCAGAGTTGCAAAGCTTCAGAACTTTCTTTTAAAGGTTTTCTTATTTTGCACAAGAAATTGTCCAGTTTGGAAACTGTCAGCCTCGGACTGCAACTTTCTCGACAAGCCTTTAATCTGAAAACCTTGTTCATGAAGAAACCCCGCATTTCCTCCTCCTGTTGTGTTGTACTGTGTTTGTATTTTGTTTTTTCGCTGACAGTTTTCTCGCTGTTTTGTGATCAAAGGGCAAAAAAAAAGGAGAGACAGAGACAGCCGTGAAGGAGGGAGGAAAACGGGGGTTCGTAATCACCCCTCGAATTACCGAAGAGAGTCGGGCGGGGCGGGGAAGTGGCTCACGGTCGCCCCTGGTTACCTAGATGAGGGGCTACTGCACTCGGAGGCGGGGCAACAGAACTGATGGGCGATGTCGTCATCTTCCTCCTCTCTGAGAGACAGACAGACACAGACAAAGACAGAGAGGAAGGAGAGCAGAGAAGGGACAGAAGCAGAGGAGAGGAAGAAGGCAGACAAAAGATAAAAGGATGGTGGAAGAAGAACAGAATCAGAAGAGAGGGAAGAAAAGAAGAGCAGTCTGGTGATGGGGTTTTTAATTTAGAGATGCAGTACTGCAGTCGGCCACCAGATGTCAGTGTTCACACATCTCTGACTGAAGGAGTGACCTTCTGAGTTCTTTCACTGGCGGAGGTGAAGCAGCATTCCCTCGTCGCCTCGGGACACAATTCATCTCTAAAACTATAAACTTAGGACAGAAGCAAAGGCGACCACACTCACTGCTGAGTCTGAGTGTTTTCCTCAAGGGGAGAGGACAGGAAGGAATGAGGGATGGATGATGAATGGATGATGTGAGTAGAGGGGTGAGATGACAGGGAAGCCAGGTCTTTGGTAGTTTGGAGATAGTGGGACGGTGCCAGTGCGAACTAATGCAAATGTAATTTTGGTACAAAGTGTGAATGAGTGCGATAATCACGGCGGCAGTGATTTTTAAAACAGAGCTATAATCCATCACTTTGATCCCATTCAGCACTTTTGTGTTTCCTGCTCTCGTTTAAATAATCCAACGGCTGGTGGAGAGAAAGACTGCGGTATACTGTGCGAGCAAAACTCTATTTTTGACACATTACTGGCTCGCTGCAAAAGTCAAAACTTTTCCTCTGATTCAAATCAGTGTGATGTAAGTTAAGTGCAGGTTTCAGAACAGATTCCATTGTTTTAAAAGAACAATTCAAGGAGTTTAGAATATCTCACAAAGTCAGGAGAGAAATGCAACACTCTGTTCATATTCAACATGTGTGAGCAGCAGGGGCGTAAATATAGACAGTGCAGGCAGTGAGGCTGCACTGGGACCTGTGGGGTGGGGGAGGTGCCCCTGTGTTCAAAGAAGAACTCACATTAAAGGGATAGTGCACCCAAAAATGAAAATTCAGCCATTATCTACTCACCCATATGCCGAGGGAGGCTCAGGTGAAGTTTTAGAGTCCTCACATCCCTTGCGGAGATCCAAGGGGAGAGGAGGTAGCAACACAACTCCACCTAATGGAGGCTGACGGCGCCCCAGATTCAAACGTCCAAAAACACATCATTGAAACCACAAAATATCTCCATACTGCTCGTCTGTAGTGATCCAAGTGTCCTGAAGCCCCGACATAAAAAGTTGTTTGGAAAGAGTTCAAATGAGGTTTTTCCAAACAACTTTTTATGTCGGGGCTTCAGGACACTTGGATCACTACGGACGAGCAGTATGGAGATATTTTGTGGTTTCAATGATGTGTTTTTGGACGTTTGAATCTGGGGCGCCGTCAGCCTCCATTAGGTGGAGTTGTGTTGCTACCTCCTCTCCCCTTGGATCTCTGCAAGTGATGTGAGGACTCTAACAGCCTATTTCCACCGGCTGTGTGTTGGTTGCATCTCTGCTCCGGCACGGCAGCGGAGCCGATAGGATTCAATTCTAGTCAATGTGTGTGTGTCGTGCACAGATACACAATAAAACATCCGGTTAATTTTCAAAATAAAATACACAGTGTTCACGGCGGATCATATTTCCCTGCACTACACCTTGAAAACTACATAATGGGCAGAGGCAGGCCTGAAGTCAACAGGTCAGAGGGTTTCAGACGTATTTCACCCCGTTGACACCATGGACGAGGAGATGTTAATTATGGCAGTGCACCGAGATGTCTTCCAGCGGAGCTGCACCGCTCCGCACAGCAAACGCAGCCGGTGGGTACTGACGGACGGCGGAGCACGCAGCAGATAAACAGCGCTGTCGTTCCGCAACGGACACGCATCCAATGGAAATCTGGCATAAAACTTCACCTGAGCCTCCCTCGGCATATGGGTGAGTAGATAATGGCTGAATTTTCATTTTTGCGTGCATTATCCCTTTAAATTAAAAATGGTGCTATACACTGTAGGCTATATGCCATCAAAAACGCAAAACCATCTCTGTCATGACCTTCTTTTCTTTTCTTTTCTTTGGTAAAACAATCAGTAGCCATCTATAACAACAGTTAGCAAACTAGCATTAGCATTTGTGTTATCATTTGCGGTACCAAATCATTACAGACTGCTAAATTAACCCAATAAACATACTGCTGGCTTATACCTGACAACAGTATAGTGGTGCTTAGTGCAAAAAACACATGTATTTGTACAATGCAGCGACGTTTACGGTCGCACAGTCCTCGCCTCCAGCTAAGCCCCGCCCACCAAACATAGAGTCGATTTCTTTGTTTCCCCGGCAAAAAGCTGGAATAAATAACAACAAAAACAAAATCAACAACAATATAGGAATGTAAGTATTGGCTATCGGCCAAATTCTTATTTTACATCAGCACAGGTATCAACTGAGAATTCAGTTTTGTATCGACTATAAGACTGACCACAGACCACAGAACATTCTGTGAAGGATTCACTGACGTCTGCAGTGTTCAAAATTTTATTACGAATTTGTTTTCTTTTAAGAAGTTTTAAGAAGTAGCCTGACTGTCACACTGTTGATTTTATCAGCAGTTTATAGATTTTAATGACATTTGACACGTTTTTTAGTGTTTTAACTGTTATTTTTTGGGTTTTCTTGTTAATTCGACGACAGGAAAAACACCATCACCATCATTTTGATGCCCATGAAAATTTAAAAAAACTATGAATTTTGATTCGTTTTTTCCATTTTTTTCCAAGATTGAATAATAATTGAATTAAAGGATGATACAGAGACTATCTTTGATCAGACCTTATAAAAATCTCAAGCATTTTTTGGATTTGGTCTGACTGTCCTTTGTTACCTTGAAGTCCAGTTCAGACCAAAGAGTGTCAGGTGACACCATCAGCTGGCTTGAGTCGAGCTCAGACCGGCCAGTTCACACCACTGACACTTTTCTCTGCAACGTTCAAACATGGTTTTGTCTCGTCATGAATACTTGGTTCAAACACGGCTCAAGAATCAGTCTCTTTGTTCTCAAAGTTCAGGTATTCACCTCAGGTCCCACAGGCCAGTTAAATATGAGGACGTCTAGTTTACAGGTTTTATTTGTCATTATAACTGAGTAACTTTATCGTGTAACTGTAATCTTGCATATTCTTGTTCTGTTTTGACTAAACTACAGGTTCTTTTGATTACTGAGGCACAGTTATACATAAGTGATATGTGTTTACAGTGGTTTTCTCATGATGCTTTTAATGACACGATGGCGGATCACAGCGTCTGCATACGTATGTCTCAGTGTCTTGTTACACCTCGTTAGAACACGCGGTGTTAAAGAGATTTTCATTAACACTCTGTTGTTGTTGTTGTTGTTGTTGTTGTTGTCTTCATATACAGTTTAAAGTGATGCTGCTGAACACAGAACAGAAGAATCGGAGGTCAGTTTAGCTCAACCCGTCATCAGCAGCATGTTAGTCATGAGGTGAATCCCTCTGCTCTCTGTGTGTGTATTTATGCATAACACCCTCTGAAAGCCTCCCTCCCCTGCTGGTGACTCATCCCCTCTCAGCCCTCACACACACACACACACACACACACACACACACACACACACACACTCCTCCACTTCACAGACTTGGTTGCAGAAATCATCTCCTCACGCTGCATCTTTAATGTGTGACTTTAAAATGTGTCACAGTGGTGCCTTTTAACAACTGCACACACACACACACACACACACACACACACACACACACACACGCACCTGACTGTTGTCAGCTAACAGGTGTCGTGTTTGCACTGCCAGAATAACCTGCAGACCTCGGATGATTTAAAGGTCCAGTCTGCAGGATTTAGAGGAAGAAATGTAACGTTATATTTCTAGTTATGTTTTCATTATTCTAAAATCACCTGAGACTAACATTTGTGTTTTTCTTCCTTTAGAACGGCCGTTTATATCTACATATGTAGCTGAACCTCTTCAACATAGTCCGCCATGTTTCTACAGTTCCTCAGAGTAGACAAACCGAACACTGGCTCTAAAAGGGGACATTCACGTTTTAGCGTCGGCCACAGCTAGGTGACGCCGCCTTCATTTCAGGGCACAATATTACAGCCTCCTCCACCGTCGCCTTAGTAACTGTGTGAAAGACAAGTGGAGTATAAACGGAATTCCCTTTTACATACAAAAATAGATACATCCATTTCAAACATTTTAAATGTTGCTGCCCTACATTCATGTGTCCTTTATGTTGGCATAGATACAGCCAACAGATGGCGCTAGAGTCAAAAGTGTAACAATAAACCTTTAAATGGAGCCAGCGTTGCAGATGGTGGTCTGTGAGGCCATTAAAGACGGTGCCATAGTTTTAATTTCTTCTGCATCTCCTACAGACGTATCTCAGTTGAACTACACTACAATGTCCCAGCGACCTCCGATGGTGCTGCTCCGTTTCATCAATATCCACAGGCGCACAGATATGGATGAAACAAACTCAGAGTACGGACAGAAGGTTCCGTCTGTCCCCGTCTTTGAGTCTAACGTTCAACATAAATAAGCCCGTACATGTCACCTATGTTCAGTGAAATCTGATGATTAATTTGCAACAGAAACCTAAGACAGTATAAAAAAGTCTGAAAAAATCCTTAACTTGGAATTCCACTAAAAAAGCTAAAAAACATTTTTGCTTATTACTACACTGTCTTTCGTTAAAATAGTATAACATTCAAGCATTTTTCAAAATGGATGATGAAAATTTAAAGACCTAGACTGACATACTATGCAGGATTTAAATACATAAATAAATTAAAAAAATATATATGTAAATATCAACTCATTCCTGAGCACAGTGCACCGGTGAGGTTAGGACTTTATAAAAAGGTAACGACCATGTAATAACTGCACGCATCTAAGAGAAGGCTACGAAACTCACGGACACAGAGCCTGACAAATACAAACGTAGCGACACACCACGTGAACAAAGCTGGTTCTAAAACGTGAGTGAATCTGCAGCTGTTTTTCAAAGTTGTGTTTTTATTCACTTATTAATTTGTGCATAAAAAACTTGAAACCCCAAAAATGAAAAAATTCAAATATTGCAAAAAAGAGAGGTAGAGGTAGAAAAGTTGCTGTATTGATAAAGGAAAATTCTCAATGACTGCACAGTTAAATACGTTCATACTTGTGTTCAATCGTGTCGTTAGTTCACTGTCTCTGTCACGTAGCTGTCCGTCAGTCTCTCCCTCTACAGCAGGAAACAGCAAAATAAAACCCTCTGTGCCTGAGAGTCACTGTACTTACAAATAAAGTGTGTTTTTTACAAACTTGACACGCTTGCGAGTCACTTGCGGTCCATTCAGAATGGATCCCCGACCCACTTTTGGACCGTGACCCACCAGTTGGGAACCACAGATGTACAGTCATGACATGTTGTCATTGCATTGGTCACTTTGATCTCTTTTCATTGACTCTGGAGGCTTTAACAGCCTCATGTCTGCACTCAGCTCTGTTAGCAGAGGAGCACAGAGCTGATATTAGCAGTTATTCTGTATTCCATTGTTTTCTTTCATCTGAGGTTTGACTGGTGCTCTAAGTTATGCCTGTCTTCCTCTGCAGTGGCACCTCACTGCAGAATCAGCGCCACCTGCTGCTTGTCTCCATGAACCAACTCCCAGGACTCATACAGCAGAAACAAAAACTAAAGGTTTCTTTTGCAGATTTAAGGTTTAGATTTACGCTACATATGAAAGGAAACTACTTTTACTTTCACTTTTGAGCGCTGGAGGAGATGGCGGGGATGAAGAGCAACGTGGAGTTGGCCTGTTTCCTGTTGAACAGGTAGGTGCCAGCTGTTCACTAGCTTCCTAAAGTTTCTGCTTTTCCATTACAACAAATGTAATGTATAGTAGCTTGCAGCGTACGTATAAGCAATACAGGGAGGAGGAACCAACAGTTCCTGCATAGTTTACCTTTAAACTTCCGTGTTCGACAAATTCTGTAATTTTCCAAAACTGACAATGTGACACTGAGCCCTGCTGTGTGGAGGTGAGGAACTTCTCTCTTTTTTCATTCTGTACAAAACTATTTTTGTCACATCTCGTGTGTACACAGAGTGACTATGAATGTATCCGAGGGGTCATTATGTTGTCCTCGTATTTACACCATCATCACGTCTTTATTGCCACTGTGTTTCTTTGGGTCTTGGAATGAGAGTTTTCCACCTGCACATCGTCACCCAGCTGAACTCTCATCATCTGATCTCAGTCTGCAGCTCAAACACTGGACACCGACTCAAACACTAAATAAAACACTGATGAATCAGCTACTGTTAATCGCTGATTACTTTGTGTAGATAGCTTAGCTGCATGTGGCGCATGTTCGTTCACCAACATGTGAGCAGCAGACTTAGGGCCAGTTTGTTGATTCAAAGCTCACAGTGCTTATTGTGATAAAAAATGTGACAAGTGAAGTGTCGGTTTACCATCGCAAAATAACATCAGTCATCGAAAAACCTAATGTAAAAGAAAAGCTGAGGTTCCATTGATATTAAAGGGATAGTGCACCCAAAAATGAAAATTCAGCCATTATCTACTCACCCATATGCCGAGGGAGGCTCAGGTGAAGTTTTAGAGTCCTCACATCACTTGCGGAGATCCAAGGGGAGAGGAGGTAGCAACCACCCAAACAACTTTTTATGTCGGGGCTTCAGGACACTTGGATCACTACGGACGAGCAGTATGGAGATATTTTGTGGTTTCAATTATGTGTTTTTGGACATTTGAATCTGGGGCGCCGTCAGCCTCCATTAGGTGGAGTTGTGTTGCTACCTCCTCTCCCCTTGGATCTCTGCAACTGATGTGAGGAGTCTAAAACTTCACCTGAGCCTCCCTCGGCATATGGGTGAGTAGATAATGGCTGAATTTTCATTTTTGGGTGCACTATCCCTTTAAAGTTTATCAACGTAAGCTCAAAGCCTTCTGGTTCCTACTGAAGATGTAATTTTTAAAAACACAAATATGAAGCTTCATGCTCAGAAAAAGTTTGCGTCATTTCCTCAAACAGGAGGAAATCTGTTGAGGACTACTTTCAGCGGCGGATTAATCCACACTTGTTTCTGGTGTGTGTGGGACTAAGTCAGAGTAAACTACAGTGTGTGATCATGGTGATGAGAGAACATGTCACCCGCTGACAGTGTTTTTAACAACAGTGGAGGAAGAGGAGGGATCTTACTCCTGTCGTTACTCTATGAAGCACTGGTTTGTGTTGTTGCTCCTTGAAAACACATTTCATCTTGTGTATTTTGCCAAATATTTAACACTCTCCAGTCACAGGGTCCAGATTCCTGGTCCCAGTGAGTGACGCTGACCCCGGGGACAAACTGGGTGCTCAGGTTGTTACTGGTTGTGAACGTCAAGTTGTTGGTGCTGTGATCTGGAGCCTCTCTGGCACAAGAATTTCTTAGGGATGAATAAAGTTCTATTGAATTGAATATAATTGAATCAAGCTGCGGATACATTCACTTTTGGTTTTAATCTATTGTATAAAATATAGAAAACCACATGTTGTATCTATAAAGTGAAACCACTCTGACAGACAGATGTGCGAGGGTGTGGAGGGTGAACTTGTTTTGCCTCCTTGTGTTAACAGAAGGAGCTGCATCGCTGCTCTCTGCTGTTCATGCTCTTTGTTGAGCTAATTGAGATAAGATGAGCTTCAGAGGGGAGATTCTGGAGTTGCAGCAGCAAACATTTACAGAGAGAAGAATCTCAGTTTGGTGGATGAGGCTGCAGAGGCAAACAGTTCAGAGCCGCGACTCCGCTAAAACATGGAGACGCATCAGAAGGAATCAGGAGAAGAGTGAACAAAGTGCAGCTCTACAGATCAAGAGAAAGATTGTGCTTATCAATTGAAAGTTTTGTTTTTACAGATTCACCTTTTGTATTGTTTGTTTGCAGTTCTGTGTGGAAAACACTGTGAGAAAGTATAACGTTTATTATTTTGTCGTGACACCTTTGGAGACTACCAAAAACATCCAGATTAAAAACTAAAGATTTTTTAAATTAATGAAATATTGTAATTAGTTTCAATAAAGCCTGCGTTGAGTCGTTAGCTCTTAATCTGACCTGCTTGTGTTCATGTGCTCGGCTTCCAGATGTTGATGGCTGTTTCAGAGCAGCATGGTGGATGTGGGGGAGGGGAGAGAGGGATGAAGGTGGGTGAGGAGAAGAAGAGAAGAGGTGTGATGTGATGGTGTTTCGGGGTGAAGGTGGATGAGACAGAAGGAGCGACTGGAGAGGCTGCTTCACCTTCGGTGCTGTTTCATGTGTGTGTGAGTGGGCGGGGCTTAACAGCATATTGTAGGTTATTGTAGCACCGTGGGGGAGGCGAGGCGGGAGGGAGAGCAGGTGACGCTGGAATGCATTCAGAGCCAATCTGACCATGTGGAGTTTTACTGAACGGCAGAATTCAAGCTTTCTTTTTAGAAAACAATCAACTCAAGGTCCACTTATTAGTTTTTCTGCAGTGCTTTCGACCGTATCACATGATCTTCACAAGCTCAGCACCTGTTCTGTTTCCTTCAACTGAACTTACATGACAACAGAAAAAGTGGACCTTGAATTTTGATTTTTAATAGTCGAAAGAAAACTTTTGTTTTTAATTACGGTTTAATATTTTATACTTTTCTGTGGAAATAAAATGAAAAAATGCAAAGAATTGTGAGCCAAACACTGTGTCCCCTGCAAATAATATAGTTCAGGATTCCCTTTAAATATTTAACGAAGCCAACTGGTCATTTTGTACTGTTGGCCTGATGTGCTAAATCCAATTAAAACTTCATTAACAAAGACTAAAATTAATTTAAAAGAAAAGGAAAATTCCAATAATCGCACATATTACAAAAATAAATACTTTATAAATATTTTACATTTTATTAATAAATATTTTTGCATTAATTGTCTATGATAATCTGCAGCAAATCCAGTGTAGCAATAAATCAGGTTTTCTTCTATTAACTCACTTTTCTATCACTTAAAAATAAAGTTAGAGCTGCACTTTAGAATTAATTTCATTGTTGATTCATCTGTAAACTCTTTCTCAGGAATAAATAAACATAAAAATGTCACAAAATAAAGAAAAATAACAATCATAAATTTTTCAATCCAAAGATGATGTTTTCTATTGTTCAATGGCTGAAAATATTTAGTTTAATTTCACATTAGACAAAGAAAAATCAACAAATACTTGCTTTTAAGAGTCCAAAACAAGAGGATGTTTGGCATTTCTGCAACTGATTATTATACTGTTTATTACCAATGTATTAATTGTTTCATCTCTAATAAGAATTTTGCATGTTAGGATGTAAACAGTGTGCCTACAGTATTTTAGCACACCCTCCCTGTTATATGTTGTCTGTAACTTCTGTTGCTGCTTGTCTCAGCCAGATTCTGGTTTAATGAAATAAAATAAAGATTAAATAAAAATAAAACTACACACCCATGTTGACTTCAGTGATTCTGGCTTCTATGTGTTGGTATTTTTGTCTCACACAAATACGGGAACACCTGTTAACATCTGTCTCTTTGTTCACTGTGGTATAATTTGGATGGAACATCTGGAAACATCTGGGCTGCGGCTGAAAACATGAGTGTGGTTTAACAACTGTAAAAACATCAGGTGAGTTTGGAGATAATGACGCGCGTCAGATTGGCTCTCGATGCGTTCTGGGTCACTGCCCTCCCTGCTGGTGGATGTGGTCTGGGGGGGGGAGAGGCTACCAGGGGGCAGTGTGGTGGGTGGAGGCAGAGTGGGGGACAAGAGGGTGAGGCTGGGTGTTGAGGAGGGGGGACTCTGGCCCTTACCTTGCCTGCTCGTGGTGCTTGGCGGGGGGCAGGGCGCAGGGAGGCTTGGGCAGGCGGAGGCGCGCGGGACAGCAGTACTGATGGTAGGTGGCGTGGCTGTTAGGAGGTAGGCTGGAGGAGTAGAGAGAGGAGGAGGAGGAGGAGGAGGTGGAGGAAGGAGTGGTGATGCTAGTAGGGTTGTTGGAGGAACGACAAGAGGTGGTGGTAGCAGAACAGGTGGAGGAGGAATAAGACCTGACAGAAAGAGATAGAAAGAGAGATAGAAAGATAGAGAGTTGGGGAGAGGGAGAAAGAGAAAAAAGAGAGAAAAATAAAGTCAAGAGAGAAACAGAGAAAGGTAGACAACAACAACAAACAGACAGGCACACATAAACAAACACCATTAGCACAGTTAGCATTACAGCACACTATCAGCAATAGCTTAGCACACAGTATTAATAGCAGCATGTAGCGATTAGCAAACAAGTATGGCTAGTAGTGTTAAAGCAAAAAGCACACTTAAATCTATCAGCATTAGCTTAGCACACAATAAAAAACAGCAGCATAGCAATAAGCACAACAATCTTAGCTTATAGTTAGCATATTTTACCATGTTAGCGTTACCTTAGCACATAATATAAAATGGCAGCATACAGCAGTTAGTGTAAAGTCATAACTAGTCATACCAGCATACAACACTAACATCACAAGTGTTAGCTTAGCAGTTAGAACACACAATATATCAGCTTATGGTTAGCACACAGTCAATCTCGGCCGTTAGCACTAGCAGTTAGCATCACAGCAGTACATGTATAGTGTACAGTGAGTCAGGAGAGGGAGGATGATGCACAGATATAGATAGTTTACTGTATTTTCAGAGGGACAGAGGAGGGCCACTCGCTAACCAAGGTTGTTGATTGGCTTTTTTGCTATTTAGCTAACTTTAAGCGTGTTACTGATGGTCTCATACAATGCAGGTACTGGTTTGGTATTTTGTACAACAACATTGCTATCCTCAATGTCTATGAGATGTCTTGGTTCTGTTCTTATCTTTCACATGGCTCATTCTGAGTGTAAATTGGAAATGACCAATCAGCTTCAGTAACACTACAATATGGAGTTCCACAGGGATCCGATCTTGGGCTCTTGCTATTTTCCATTTACATGCTACCACTTCATTACTACTGATACACAATTATATCTGTCCTTTGACCACAATAACACAAATCAAATAAACAACCTCCACATGTGCATTACAGATATCAACAAAGGGATGATGTCAAACTTTTTACAACTAAACTCAAACATCAAGATTATTATCCTAGATCCACACTCATCACGAAATCATATTAAACTTTGGTATTATCTTTCACTTCAACCTAAGCTTCAACCAGCATATTAATCCTGTTGTCCAATCATGATTTTTCCAGTTTTTGTTTAGCACACAGTCAATCTCAATTGTTAGCACTAGCAGTTAGCATCACAGCAATACATGTATAGTGTACAGTGAGTCAGGAGAGGGAGGATGATGCACAGATATAGATATAGTTTACTGTATTTTCAGAGGGACAGAGGAAGGCCGCTCGTATATTGCTTGCTAACCAAGGCTGTTGAATAGCTTTTTTGCTATTTAGCTAACCCCTGACCAGATGCAACTCATGTTGGGGTACAGTATACGTGTGTTACCAAAGCATCACAAGTTTTGGTACCTGGTACAACAAAATTGCTATCCTTGATGTCCATTTGATGTCTTGGTTCTGTTCTTATCTTTCAGGTGGGTCATTCTGAGTGTAAACTGGAAATGTTCAATCAGCTTCAGTGCCAATACAACATGGAGTTCCACAGGGATCCGATCTCGGGCCCTTGCTATTTTCCACATGCTACCACCTGGTCCCATTCTAAGTTACCATTTCCATGCTGATGATACATAATTACACCTGTCCTTCTACACCAATAATGTCAGTCAATTAAACAACATCCACATGTGCATTACAGACATCAACAAATGGATGGCGTCAAACTTTCTACAATCAAACTCAAATGCCGAGATTATTATCACAGATCCAGACTCATTGTTAAATCATATTAAACTTTGGTATTACCCAATCTTGATCCAATCTTGAGACCTTCTTAGTTGCCTTTTACATGCTACAGTTTGGTCACATCATTTAAAAAAACACAGACAAGTTACCATTTCTATGCTGATGATACACAATTATATCTGTTCTGTACGACATCTATTGCACGTCTGTCCGTCCTGGAAGAGGGATCCTTCCTCAGTTGCTCTTCCTGAGGTTTCTACCGTTTTTTTTCCCCATTAAAGGGTTTTTTTGGGGAGTTTTTCCTTATCTGCTGTGAGGGTCTTAAGGACAGAGGGATGTCGTATGCTGTAAAGCCCTGTGAGGCAAATTGTGATTTGTGATATTGGGCTTTATAAATAAAATCGATTGATTGATTATATTTGTCCTTTGACCACAATAATGCCAATCAGATTAACAACCTCCACATGCGCACTGCAGACATCAACAAATGGATGGTGTCAAACTATTTACAGTTAAACTCAGAAAAATACAAATTATTATAATAGATACAGACTCATCACAAAATCACATTTCTACCCATCTTGGTCCCCTCCCATCACAGAATACTCACTCTTGCAGGAACCTCAGTATTATCTTTGACTACATTTTGACCAGGATATTGATTCTTGAATTATGAGAAATCAGGTTGTTTGCCAAGAACTAATTAATGCATTCATTTCATTCTGGTTAGATCACTACAATGCACCGTTCTCATGTCTCACACAACAATTAACTTCTGCTGATTCAAAATGCCCCGGCCAGACTCATAACCAGGCCCAACAGGAGAGAACACATCATACCAGTCTCAAAATCACTTCACAGGCTTCTACTCCTTCTTAGAGTGGATTTTAACATATGAATGATCACTTTACAGTTCATAAGGGGTTAACTACAGAACATATAGCTCACCTCCTGACCTGATATGAGCCTGAAAGCAACCTGTGATCCTCTAGTAGGTCATTCCTGGCCATTCCATAATAAAACCTTAAAACTAAAGGGGACCGGGCCCTCTCTGTTCGGGCCCCTCGGTTGTGAGTCACTTTTAAAAACTCATTTGTGTTTTACTTCTGTTCTTTTTTTATTATCAACTGTTGTACGTATCGTAATAATTTATTAACTATGCCTTTATCTTTTTAATTGTATGTAAAGCATTTGTAACTTGTCTTAAAAAGTGCTTTATAAATAAAGGTATTGTTATCATTACTATATCATTACTATTAAGGGCCCTGAACCTGCGACCTTGCAGCTAAAGGATGTTCTCACTGACCGCTGGCTGAACCCTGCCACCAGGCAGATAACCAATCTGTTACAGAGGAGCTGTGTGAAGAGTCACACCGGCGTGTCACATCATGTCTCCTTCACTGTAATAAAGCTGAAGGTTGCAATGTGATGTTTCAACCATATTCATACTCGCTGACACCACAAGGAGTGAAGTGCCAGCGATTAAAATGATGATGATGATTTTGTCACAGATTGTCACAGTCAACAAGAACTACTTCAGGTATATGATATGTTCAATTACAGCAGCCCTCTGACATTGATTAAAAGAAAAAAAAGAATTGATATTGCCAAATTCTAAAATCCTTTCATGTCACCCGTCATGTACCTTACGCACAAAGTGATGTACACAGTAGCCTACATTCGTGTAAAGACACAAAACTGAAGAGCATGTTTGCGAACATACGGATGCTAACACTATACAAAGGAAAACTAGAATTACCGCCTCACAGTTTCATGCCTCCGCACACCACTAAAGTTAGAGTTAAAGTTAACATCCATGTCTCTTCAGACTCATATGTGGCCATAATAGGAGACAGTGCTTCTAATATGAATGTTGCGGCAAAGAAGCTGCGTATTCAAACACATGGATGCTTCACACACATTTTTAACCCATCAGCACAGAAGATCTATACAATCAGCACAGTTTCAAGATAAGAGTCACAAATTCAGAATCTGACCTTCTGTTCCTGAGATATGACATAAAATATTATAATGGTCAGAAAAGTGTTTTGTCATCATTAGAATAAATGAATTCTTGAGCCAAAAACATGTTTCGTGAGGTCACAGTGACCTCTGACCACCATATTCTAATAATTTCATTCTTGAGTCCACGTGGACGTTCGTGCCAAGTTTTTAAAAAAAAATGATCTTGAGGTATAATGTTTACAAGAATAAGACAAACACAAGGTCACATTGATCAGTTCATCCTGGAATCCAAGTAGACGTTTGTGCCAAAGAAGACATGCCCTGAGGCGTATTTGAGATACCATGTTAACAAGAATGGGATGGACAGACAACCTGAAAACAAAATGTCTCCGGCCACGGCTCCTTAGCAACCCAAAAAAGAGTGGATGCATGGGCATCATCATGTCTCCTTTACTGACGCTGTAATAAAGCTCAATATCATATATATATTTTCTCAACTCCACTTCACCCAAAATAAGTTTTTATGGGCGGGGATGTACGCTAATTGCTGACTAGTGGGAGCGTGCTGTCAAATTATGATTGATTGGCATTCATAAACACACACATGCCTCAAATCTGAGTTTTCCGCTGCGTTCATGAATACAGTGTAGGTTTTTCGTATCAAGGTTTTTTATGTGCAAATTTACTCATAGATTTAAAAACATTTCATGAATGAGTCCAAATGTTTTTAACAGTTTAATCATACAACCATCCCTGAATGTGATCAAATTATGTATCGCCAATAAAAGACAAATAATGTGTTTAATCCAATACTAGATAGTATTACGTTTAATAATAGTAATCAAAGATCTGTAGGTAAGATTTGTGACTCTCAATCAGACTTGTTAGCGTTAACAGTTTTTGCTCTAACATTATGGTTAAAACACAAAGTCAACATGTTGTGTGTTGTCGACCTTGAACTCTTCTCTTAACCTGAGGCTGACTGTACGCTGCGTGTTAAAAATGTATGTATGAAACCATGTAACCTCCGATCTGGGTTGTCCCTGAGCTGAGGTTTAAACTCTTCCTCTTGTGCTCACGCAGGTTTAACAGCTGCCATCTGTAACATTTGTCTCCCAGGGTGGTGAAACTTATGGTTGCGATGGCGCCTGAGACGTTTCTACACAGACCCCGGTGCAGCGCGCTGCAGATCAGCCCGAGGAGCTGCATCCATGCTCCATCAAGCTGAGACCTTATTCCTCACATTTCATCCCACTCGTTGGGATGTGACAGTTTGCTGGTCTGCTGCACGCTCACTGTCACTGTGTTGGGCTGCAGGCATGATGTACGTCACGCCGGCTGAATGCACACTGTGATACAGTGCTGGATGTACAGTGTAAATCCAGCCTGATATACACAGACTATAACGTCCTGTTGACCCTCTGTGCTGGTATCAGCTTATATAATGTCAGCTGTCAGCGTGTCGCTGCGTTCAACTCCTCATTATTTATGGTGGATGAAATTATTCTGATGTTGGTTTTCTGCTCGGGTCATGACTAATAACGGCCTTTACATGAGTCTGCAGGCTTCACGTGGAGCCAAGAAATGTTTGTTTTCCTCTGAGCTCTTTGGCTTCATTTCTGGGTCATAAAAGGTGAAACATTTATAGTCTCAGCAGACAAACAAGGCAGGAGGAAAACTTTTAGACTGTGTGATAAAGTAAAGTGATTTCTGATTTCAAAATTTAAAGTAAAAAGCAATACTTTGGCTAAACATACAGTACAGGCCAAAAGTTTGGACACACCTTCTCATTCAATGCGTTTTCTTTATTTTCATGACTATTTACATTGTAGATTCTCACTGAAGGCATCAAAACTATGAATGAACACATGTGGAGTTATGTACTTAACAAAAAAAGGTGAAATAACTGAAAACATGTTTTATATTCTAGTTTCTTCAAAATAGCCACCCTTTGCTCTGATTACTGCTTTGCACACTCTTGGCATTCTCCCGATGAGCTTCAAGAGGTAGTCACCTGAAATGGTCTCCACTTCACAGGTGTGCCTTATCAGGGTTAATTAGTGGAATTTCTTGCTTTATCAATGGGGTTGGGACCATCAGTTGTGTTGTGCAGAAGTCAGGTTAATACACAGCCGACAGCCCTATTGGACAACTGTTAAAATTCATATTATGGCAAGAACCAATCAGCTAACTAAAGAAAAACGAGTGGCCATCATTACTTTAAGAAATGAAGGTCAGTCAGTCCGGAAAGTTGCAAAAATTTTAAATGTGTCCCCAAGTGGAGTCGCAAAAACCATCAAGCGCTACAACCAAACTGGCACACATGAGGACCGACCCAGGAAAGGAAGACCAAGAGTCACCTCTGCTTCTGAGGATAAGTTCATCCGAGTCACCAGCCTCAGAAATGGCAAGTTAACAGCAGCTCAGATCAGAGACCAGATGAATGCCACACAGAGTTCTAGCAGCAGACCCATCTCTAGAACAACTGTTAAGAGGAGACTGCGCCAATCAGGCCTTCATGGTCAAATAGCTGCTAGGAAACCACTGCTAAGGAGAGGCAACAAGCAGAAGAGATTTGTTTGGGCCAAGAAACACAAGGAATGGACATTAGACCAGTGGAAATCTGTGCTTTGGTCTGATGAGTCCAAATTTGAGATCTTTGGTTCCAACCGCCGTGTCTTTGTGAGACGCAGAAAAGGTGAACGGATGGATTCCACATGCCTGGTTCCCACTGTGAAGCATGGAGGAGGAGGTGTGATGGTGTGGGGGTGTTTTGCTGGTGACACTGTTGGGGATTTATTCAAAATTGAAGGCACACTGAACCAGCATGGCTACCACAGCATCCTGCAGCGACATGCCATCCCATCCGGTTTGCGTTTAGTTGGACGATCATTTATTTTTCAACAGGACAATGACCCCAAACACACCTCCAGGCTGTGTAAGGGCTATTTGACCAAGAAGGAGAGTGATGGAGTGCTGCGGCAGATGACCTGGCCTCCACAGTCACCGGACCTGAACCCAATCGAGATGGTTTGGGGTGAGCTGGACCGCAGAGTGAAGGCAAAGGGGCCAACAAGTGCTAAACACCTCTGGGAACTCCTTCAAGACTGTTGGAAACCATTTCAGGTGACTACCTCTTGAAGCTCATGGAGAGAATGCCAAGAGTGTGCAAAGCAGTAATCAGAGCAAAGGGTGGCTATTTTGAAGAAACTAGAATATAAAACATGTTTTCAGTTATTTCACCTTTTTTTGTTAAGTACATAACTCCACATGTGTTCATTCATAGTTTTGATGCCTTCAGTGAGAATCTACAATGTAAATAGTCATGAAAATAAAGAAAACGCATTGAATGAGAAGGTGTGTCCAAACTTTTGGCCTGTACTGTATAAAACATCACAAATGTGCCTTTTGTTTTTGCCTCGCTTCCTTCTCCTCTCTAAACTGAAAATGGAACTATTGAGAACAGAAAAAGTCACTTGAAGCACTCAAAATGTGAGTCTCAGTCTATGTGCAGAGTCAAAAAAAAAAAAATCAAAAATAGTCTGTTTATTTAAGACATCAGTGCACCAAAACAAGGTGCTCAAAGTGCAATAACAGAATAAAAACAGCAGCATGTTTCAATCCTTGACCATCATCAGTGCTCTCAAGGACTGAAACAAGGACACAAACAACAGGAGGCAAACAGTTCTCCACAGACATTAGCTAGCGCTAGCTAACAAGTTGTGTTGTCTTGTTTTAGACGATGGAGGAAGAGGATGTGAGTGGTGCGTTCAGAAACACTCATTGTGAGTGTGGGAGCGCACTCTGACACAAACTGGAGCGTTGATAAATTGGGAGCGCTGTCTGAATGTAGCGTTGGGTTATCCAGAGCAGCGCACTCTCAGAGTGGCAGAGCGCACTCTGGACACTCTGTCTGTGGAGACGGAGCAGCAGAGCGCCGAGCGGAGTGAATGTGTGATTAACTTAACCGTTGGTTCATTCATGTAGAAATATAACGCTGCGTTTCTTCCACCAACAGGGCTCTCATTTTAGTGTAGAGCGTCAGACTGAATTTACCAACGCACCATGTCAGGTCACTCACTCTCCGGGACCGCCAGTGTTACTGGAATAAGTAAACACTGACCAACGGGACCAGACTGGCCGACCCGTATGCTCTCACTCAGTGGATGGATGATGTCACAGGAAGCCAATCTTACAAAGGAGGACCACACTTGTTTGTTTTGCTATGGAAGCTAACGTTAGCTAATGTGCTAAAAAGTTAGCGTTGCAGAGAAATCCAATCTTCCTCTTAATCCCTCCCCAGTTTCTGATGAGGTGGACATGATAACCCTTAATACACATAACCTTATTCATCCCTACAACAGGAAATACTTTTTCCCTAACCTGATATGAAGTGTGCGCTGCACATGTGAGCATTTTTGATGATGGCCTCCGTCCAGTCCTTTGGTCTTATCACATTTAACCATAGTTGTCTTTGTTTTTGTTGACGGGCAGTGGCGGCTGGTTTTGAGCCATGACTCCTTCTATTCTGGCTCCCAATAACACAACAAGACAAACACATTTTAACACTCCTGTGTAGCCTACAGCCCTGTGGGGGAGAGGCAGCTGCACCTCCAGGTCATAAAATGACGTCATCATGACGTCGGCCCTTAAAGGGTCTATACAGGTGAGAAACCAAGAAGCCACAAACAGCGAATAAATTTTTATTCTTAAAAGTTGTCGTAACAAATATTTTCAGGCTCTGAGTTAAAATGAGGTCAGAAACTTCTACATTAAAGTGTAACATCTCAATTTCTTTGTCTTCATCCCTTCTTCTTTCTCTCGCTCCTCAGCAGGAATAAACTATCACCCTCTGTCCTCTCCCCCCTTCTCCACCTCCACCCCCCCCCCCCCCCATCCAGGCAGAGTACCAGTTGTATTAGTATGGAGTGTGTGTGAGCTGCTACCACTGCAGAGCAGGCTGGAGCCATTCATTACCATACTGCTCCCATACTGCAGAGGGCCAGAGACACACACACACACATACAGGGAGAGACGAGTGCTGCAGAATGTGACACACAGGTCAGACCGCCATCATCAGTTATTTTTAGATCAATAATCCATATATCAATGTCACATTAAGCGCTACCTTGGTCTAATTACTCTAAACTAATGACATCATGGTGGAGGTAATTGGTCACCTCGGTTTCACACCTCTCATATTACCACTGCTCATGTTTCTTTAAATTAATGTACATCAGCCCTGTTGGTGGTGATAGTCTGCAGGGCAGAGGTGGTTCAGCAGAGGGCGCTCAAAACACACTGAGTGTAGAGGAAACCACAGTCAGTGACACAAATGACACAGAGTCACACAAATACAACATTTTAGGAAATCCTGGTTTATCTTAACGACAATCAGACAAGAAAATGTACGTGTTTTCCTCTTTGTGTGCCTGCAGGATCATGTTTAGACTCATGTAGCATACATACGGTACAATCAAAGGGTAAGAACGTTCAGAAATACAAACTGGAACATGGTTAAACAGTTGATTGGGAGCTAACAGGACGACACATGTAAATTAAACAGTGTTGGAGTTCAGTGACAGTTTCTGATGGAGCTAGGCTAACAGTTTCCCCTTGCTTCCAGTCATTGTGCTAAGCTAGGTTAATCATTTTCTGGACCTCTGTCTGCAGTGGATGCACAAAAATCAAACTGATGTTTATTTTGTCATCTGATTCTGGGTGTGATGTGAAGCAGTGGTGGAAGGAGTACTCAGATCATTTACTTGAGTCAAAGTATAGTGGTGATACTGCAGCTATGAAGCACTTTTCATCAGTTTTCAGAAGGGGATAAAAATGGTTTTAAAACATATTTGTGGAAACAGTGATGAAGCCCTGAGCCTCTGATTGGGCGTTTCTGACGGCAACAGATGACTGACAGCCAACAGCAGATGTTGCTGGGAGACAAACTGTCAACATCAGTGGTGCACTGCTGAACGGACCCCATAGGTTTACTGTTAAACCCTCTGACACTGATACAAGGAGTTTGTCCAACACGTGGCATTAACTGTCGACTGTCAGAGACGAGCTGATGGATAAAACTGCAGACTGTGAGCCGAGGCAGCGAGCTGCTCTAACAGCTGTTATGTAAGCTACAAAATAAATTAATAATTACACTCAGTGTGTGAGAGTGTGCATATCACAGATTTCAAAATGTCAAAGGGCTTATGTAAGCATAGAATAGGGCACTCCAGGTGTGTGTGTGTGTGTGTGTGTGTGTGTGTGTGATCGAGCTGAGAGCAGAGTCAATAGCAACTTATTACTTTGTGTTGAAAATACTCTTTCACTGTTACTTTTTGTGCGAACTTTGTTTATAGCATCAGGTGCTCTGATACTCTGAGAGGCCGACACTGACAACGTATGCTTATAACTGTTCGTATGATGTCCTACGAATTTGTTTCTCACAACTAATGTTACATAATTAGCGTAAAGTTACTGTGGTTAGGTTTAGGGAAAGAGACATGGTGATGACGTACCTTGAAATTACCTCAACGTTCACACAAATCTTGACACGGTCTCATGTTTTGTGACCCATCCACCGCCCCAACCTGCCTGCTAACAGGACCGCTTCCTGCTCTTCTCTGTGCATTGGTCACATGATCGCAGCCCTAGGGCTGTAGTCTCCTGGTCGACTAGTCGATTATTTGGTCGCTATGCTCTCGTCCGACCAAATTCTCATTAGACGAATAATCGCTGTGTTACTTTCATAAGGAGAAAAGTGCTACATCAACAGCTTTCCAGGATTAATCCATTATTTCCTGCGGCGGGGGGGGGGGAGGCTAAGTTACCTGTGAAAATGGGGGTGTTTTCGGAGCTTGCTGTTTCTGTAGGTACACATTTCCTGGGGACACCTGCACGTCTCAGCCGCACCCCCTCCATTGTGATTGGCTAAAGCGCAGCATCGTTCAGACTCAAAGCCCCGCCCTCCCCCCCTCTCTAGTCGTCTTTCACACAGGGCTGCCGACAGATTCTACAATATAGATTGCAGAATCTGTCTTGAGAGATTAGGTTTAGGCACAAAAACCACTTGGGTAGGGTCAGGAAAAGATCATGGTGTTGGTTAAAATGAAAAAGAAAGTGACAAACACATAAGCTGAGCCTGCTCCGCCTCAAGCCTTTCCCAGCTGACCCAGAGCTGGTCGCGGCGCACCATACGCCCGCCGCGAGCTGTTCAGCACCGCGGACAGTCGGAAAAATGGGATGTCGAACCAATGGGCTGTTGGACCAATGACATGGACCCGGTACTTGATGCCTTTAAAGTATTGACCGAAATACCTCAAGTAGTATCGAAACTTTCCCAGTCAAACGATACCTCTACGTGATGCTTTTTGCACTGGTGGTCTGATCCCGGACTTTCCCGACTCCCTGCCGGATCAGGACTCTCTGTTACAGCAATCTCCAGAGCAGCTATCCCCTCCGGCAAACACCAACATCCAACACCATGCCATTAAACTGTCTCAAACAAACTCACACCAACACCGTAACAGCTCCACTCTGTCATTAGACCCGTTAATGCAAAGCCGTGTGATGCTAACAGTTAGCCCTGTCACTGAGTGTGTGTGGCCAGGCGGACACACACAACTTTCCCCGGTGCAAAGCTCACACTCACCAGCAGCTTCAGTTTCTTTGGTCACCAAACGTCACAACCTGAATTCAAATTCTTCTCCATCTCTATCTTGCTAATTATTGAAGCAACTAAAATATGTTGGTCACACACAGATTATTGGCTCATGATATACGAATTTTGGTGCATTACTTTTAGTACACAAATGTCCGAACAGTGCATGAGAACAGCCTGAAGCCTGCATGGATATTAGAATGATTTGAAAGTCAAGTTCAACATCATATTTAATTTCATAAAACAGCTGCCCACTGTAGTTTTTATCAAACCAACAGGAGGAAACAGTGCGTTTTGGGGACTATTTTCAGCGGCGGATTAATCCACATCTGGTGCTCTAGTGAGTATTTGTGGCAGCAGGATGGTGTGTGTGAGACTGAGTCAAAATGATCTACAGTGTGTGTGTGTGTGTGTGTGTGTGTGTGTGTTCATGGTGATGAAGGAACATGTCAGTGACACTGTGTCTCACTGATGAGTTTTAACAACAATGGAGGAAGAAGAGACATCAGGTTGTAGATAAACACACTATACCTTCACTGCTGGTTTGAGTCTGAACATGAGATGGCAAAAAGAATCGGACAATCACCAGACTATGTGAAAAAAATGCAAAAGCATCACAGAGCAGGGACTTTGCAGTGCGATCTCGACCTCTGTCAGCTTGTTTGGAAGTTTTCTGCTCACCATTGGACAAAAGTAAATGACTGCAGCTGCAAGTATCTGCTCGACAAAACACTGAAAAACCAAATACTGTAAAAATAATGGACACAGCTGTTTTGAGGCCTCAAGTTCAGCATGTGGGCCGTAGCCATCTTGTTTTTTTGGAGCCACATGTGACCAACACCTGGGTGAACACGCTAATTTGAGCCCCTTTAAACAGCAAGATGCAATGATGCGCCACCACAAAATACAGTCCGATTCTGTCCAAGCAGCGCTCAAACATCATTCCACATTAGTCTGCAGTGAGTTTGAGAGAGACTGAACAAGTAAGAGATACATAAAAAGAAGTAACCGTAAAGTTTTCACAGGCCTCCATGCTGCTTTTTGTTGTTCACTAACCCGTTTTCCGGCCTGTCCGTGACGTCGAGCGTGAAACACCTAAAGAACAAATCTCATACACAGAGAGGCGTACTCGTCTGCTGCAGCTACACAGCTCTGGTCTACTGGCAACAGTAACAGAGTCCATCACCTGCTTTTAGTGGGTTTACCCATGTTTAAAAAGCCTGCACTGATTTTGGTGGAAATAGTGTATTATCTGTATTTTCATGTTTATTGGCTGTTACTGTTTGGTAACAACATACAGTGGATCTTCAGCTGCTTAATAATCAGCTGTTTGATTTACAATTAAAGAGGAAGAGACCGACAAAGAGGGAGGATGACACAGTAACTGCAGCTCTCTCTAACATGGTTGGTAGCTTTCAGTATCAGCGTGATGTATGGTGCACACACACACACACACACACACACACACACACACACACACACACACAACACAGTCAGTCTCTCGCTTTCACCTTGACCGTTTCATCACACTCACACTGTCACAGTTTGTCTTTCTCTCACCTCACACATGTACACACACACACACACACACTCTGTCCTTGACCCTGTCATTACTCACACACTCCTCTCTCCATCATCAGTTCACACTAACACTGTCTGGATTATGTTTTTTTGAAATAACAGAATTCATCACGGGGACCTTTTTTTTTTTTTAAGATTATTTTTTGACCTTTTTGCCTTTAATGTTCAGGACAGTGTGAAGCAGGGAGAGACAGAGAGAGAGTGGGGGGATGACACACAGCAAAGGGTTTCAAGCTGGAGTCGAGCCTGCGACCGCTGCAGCGAGTCATCGCCTCTGCACATGGGGCGCCGGCACTATCCACGACACTACCGACGCCTCACAGTGACCTCTTTATTGACTCTTTTTATGTTTGTAAAACAGCAATGATGTTTTTTTGTGGGCGGAGCCAAACTGGTGGCAGAGAGGGACAGTAGTGGTGTCAGTGTGAGCGCCAAATAAAACGTAAAAAGCACCATAACGTTAAATTTCTCAACTGATTGCAATGAGTCGTTTTTACATCCATGAGTTTATGATCTAGCCTATGTGTCTCCAGTTAATTATAATCTTAATATTTACACAATAATCACTGCTGGACGCTCACTAGAGGTGTGTGTGTTTGGCTTATATAAGCTGAATTATTTACGTGGCAAAAGATAAATCGTCATTGTGAGGAAATGTAAAAGCTCATGTTTGTCAAGCATGGATTTGTCTTATTGTGCTTGATTAATAGTTGTAATATTGCTGCCATTACTAGTTGTAGACAAAGTACAACTTATCAACTAGCTAGCATGTTAGCTAGCTAACGCTGTCTGCCCCAAAATGTTTTAATAATGCTCTGCTGATCTGAACTAATGTTTGGACCAAATAATAAATAGTGACGGAGCCAGCAGAGCTGAAAAAGGTACAATAAGTGTTTTATTGTGTCACTGTGATCACAATGAGACTGAAACATGAGTGCTGTACAGTACGCTGCAACATTAAAGGGATAGTTTGGATCTTTTGAAGTGTATGGGGTACTGATCCACAGTCACTGTATCACCTAGAGTAGATGTCTGTAAGCACACCTGCATTTTGGAGAAGCAGGCTGGAATACTGCTACTGAAGCTAAACAATGTAATGCTGAGGATGGGTCGGCAGCAAAACATACTTTAGCCTCTTAAAAACATTAACGTAAATTTAAGTGTCACTATATTTAGAATATTTTGACTGCTTTACCTTACTGTGAGACAGTTATTTCTGATGGGGAACTAAAGCCAGTGTATCCATCTGCCATTTTACCTCTCAGAACACCAGAGCTGCTGGTCTACAGCTGCCTCAATCGGTTAGTTAGTGTAACTGTGTGACTTTGGTGAATCCTAACCATCTCTTTAAAACATTAAAGTCACAGGAGAGCACAAACTAACTGATGGAGGCAGCAGCAGATCAGCAGCTCTTGTGTTCAGTGAGCTAAAATTACTGTTTTTTGTCAGTGGAGCCTGGTGGCTTTGACGAGAGCGTAGATGGGAAACCAAGCAAGGTAAAACAAGCTGAAAGCTTTCACAACATAGTGTACACTTAAACTGATAATGATTTTTAATCTAATATTTGACCATTTGTTTTGTTTCCCCATATAGAGTTTTAAAGTTTGAACAGGGCTCAGAGGGATTTCAGCAGTATTCATCGCGTAAACGAGCTAACTGCGCTAACAACGATCAGAAATGCGCGGCAAAATTTTGTGTCGACACTAGAAATCAAACAAAAGTCAGAGACAGTGTCATATGAATTATCTGTGAGCTGTAAATTCACCAACATCGAAGCAGAAGAGAGAAGATGAAGTTATCTCAGAGCCTTTCGGTGCAGAGTTTCTCCTCCTCTGTGCAGCTGCATTGTGTCCACAGCTGTCTGTACCAAAGAGTAGCGTGAAAGTCAAGAGTGATCACTCTGTGGCAAAATCTGGGGACCAAAATATCCCAAGATGTACACTGCACAGCACACTGACTAACAACAAAAAAAGCAGCTAACTGAGGGGTCTCTGATTATCAAGGGGCGGCCATTTTAAAATCTACCCAGATTTCCTTTTCTATCGTAAGTAAGTAACTAGTAGTAACTATATATTTAAAAAAAAAATCCCAGATACATAACGAGACAGAGGACTCGTCCCCTCATCTCCCATCATGCCTCCTGCCTGTCCTCAGCTCGGCCCTGTCAGCCCGGCTCTGTCAGATTACGGCCCGCTCTAATCTGATTACAATCTCATTTCAATCTCATTAGTTCATCTAACGTCCGCCTGTCGCTGAGTCACTGCCACATGCCAGCCAGGCTGTCATATTGCATCTCACACACACACACACACACACACACACACACACACACACACGTCACAGCATCTGTCTGTTAAACCGTCCTCACTCGTCAACATTTGAAGGGTCTAAATCAAAAACACACATACACTCATTGTGTTTTCATATTCAGGACAGCTTCACATTTGGCTGTGTGAGATGAATTTAACTGCAAGATCACCTCAAATATCAAATCGCTCTGTTTAGTCGTGTAATCTAACTGAGCTGTGACCTCTGAAACCTGTACGAGGAGACTGAGGAAAATAAAAGGAAGACGGACAAAAGGGTGGGAAATATATATCTATGTATACATATATGCTGCTCTGAGTGAGCTCACCTGACAGTATAAATACTTCATGTATCTCTGGAGGTTACTTTAGTGCTGCAGGAGATTCTAAATGCTCTGGACAGCATAACTGAAGTTGCTGCCGTCACAATGGAAACATAATGATGTTAAACATTAATTTATTACTTTATGAATTTTGATAAACAACACACTGGCTCCCTGCTGCGGTACAAAGTCTAAGAATGGATTACAAGTTGTAGTGAGACATCAGTGCACTGCAAATTTTAAAAGTATGTTTTTACATAAATCTGATGCAGATAGATCCACACAAGGATTAGATTAGGGATGTCCCGATATGATTTTTTTGCATCCGATCCGATACCGAGTCCTTTATTTTGAAACCGACTCCGATACCGAGTCCAATCCGATACTTTGCAAAGCATTAAGAAAGAAAAAAAAATATACCATAAGGTTTGTTTTTTATTAAAATAGTATCCAAAAAGCTTATCGGTGCACAAAATGTAAACCAAGTCAATATCTTCTTCTTGTCTTCAATAAACAAAATAGGCCTATATCTTTTTTAACGGTTTGACACATGAAACAAATATTTTTCTTTTACTCAGTCAAACCCCACAAAGAAACCATAAAACCCATAAAACAGGTCCCTTGACACCAAAATTAAATTGTTTTTACCTGGTTTCTGTAGAACAAAAGAATTATACTCAATTTTCAAAAATACAAATACAACAATAATCAGTTTCAAGAAAGCATATATTTTTTCCACCAAAGAAAAGAAATGTTCCGCACCGTTCAGTCAGTTCAATCCAGTTCAAACAAAAAACTCCACTCCGGGATTTCCAAATAACACACAGTTCACAGTTCACAGTTCAATTCAGTTCAATCCACACAGTTCGCTTAACAAAAGAAAACTCCACCCCAGGTTTTCCTGCAACCAAGGAGGTAAAGAAAATCCACTGTTGGCTCTGACTCAGTTCAGTTTCAAAACAATAAATCAACCCGGCCCGAAGGTTCCAAATAAGGAATAATGAAACAGAAAGTAACCCCCGGCTTTTGCCAACTCACGGGACCGTGTGTGAATGCCGTAATGCTCTGGTGTTGTTTCGGGCGTGGAGGCTCCGTAGGATCCCTTGATATCCATGGCCGAATCTCTGAGTTGAGGCCGGTGGCTGGATGGATGATATTCCACGGGGAAACACACCTATTTTGCGGACTTTGAGCGGTGTAAAATGCCGTGGTAGGCCGAATACGCAGAGGACTTCTGGCTCGTTTCTCACTCGTCGGCAACTCTCGCCATACTGCCAGGAGTGGCATATTGTAGGGGCCGGTCTACCTGGGCTGATCGAGCCATCCCACTGGCCGATAGCACCGGTGGGTGTGTCTGTAGGTACCTCAGTGTCTGGAGGTGAGCAAGCCATCAGCTGACTGTCTTATAAAAAAAATCTATTTAGAAAATATACAGGATCGCCACACTTTATACAATGGAAAGCGGAGGTAACAGTGAACAACATAGATGAAAAACCTGGCCATTGTTGTTGTTTTGATTCCTCCGATCTTTTATTACCCATTCCGATTTTGTAAAAAAAACATGATCGGCGCCGATACATCCCTAGATTAGTTAAATGCTTTTGGGATTGCTGCCACTGACAAAGGTTGTGAAGGGTTAAACTGGCAAGTTGTCCTGAAACAAGACTAACAGTCTACAACCATCGGGGCTGTGAAACAAAACTGCTGGATAGAAGAAAACTGGAGCTGGATCAACTACTGTTACACCTTTACTAACAGTAACAGTTAGTTCAGTTATCTTCTTAGCATGCTGACTGCAAACATCTTACATACAATACCTGAATAATATGAGAGTATTGCACTGAGCGTAAGGGTTGGGTCCTGAATTCAGTACTTGCAGAAGTACTGCCTGAATTACTACTACCCAGTACCTATCCATATTAAATCATTCGTTCATTATCCGTAACCGTATCCTGGTCATGGGGGGTTGGAGCCTATCCCATTTGTTATTGGGCAAGAGGTGGGATTCAACCTGGACAGGTTGTCGGACGGTCACAGGGCTGACACATAAACATCCCTTTTACAATATTGTACTGTTATGCCGCCTTGTTGGTCTGTATAAAAGGTAGGATCGTTGTGGTCTCGCCTCTGAGCTGGAAACAGAGACAGTAACAGCGCTGAAACAACGTCTGTATAAATAGGACAGCCTGCAGGACAGGATCATGGGCGGCACAGGTGTGACGTTTAGATAATGTGTTATGGGTGCAAAACACGGCGAGAGATTTACAAAGTAGCTGTTAGCAGTTAGCAGCTAACTCAAAGAAGAAGAACAGCGAACGGAAATGTCTGCAAATTGGTAAGACAATGAGGTCTGAGTGCTCCTTAGTCTCCTAGCAGAAGATGAGATCAGCTGCCATATAACAGAGATGGTAAATGACCGTTCTTGTCATGTTATTGTTTATAAAGTGCTGCTGACATGTGTTATATGTCACACTACAGTCTGACGCTGTTGTATTATGTGTCACTCCCGCCACGCCTCTTTAGATTCCACGATGCCATCTAAAACCACACAAGGAGCGACATGATGCCGCCGCTGTTTGGTTTTGTGTAAAAATGCAAAGGCTGCATGAGGAAGCAACTTCATAGCAGCTCTATAATGTGATCTCTGCGGAGAAAGGGCGAAATGACCAGAATTGCCAGTTGAACAACCGACATGTCTTTGGAGTGTGGGAGGAAGCTGGAGCACCCGGAGAAAACCCACGCTGACACGGGGAGAACATGCAAACTTCACACAGAAGGGCCCGGGCAGGCCGGTGAATTCAAACCCACAACTATCTTGCTCTGCGGCGCTAACCAGTGCACCACTGTGCTGCCCGCTACGTTAAATCAATCAGTGCCAAATTTTGGTACCTTACGAGCACACCTGGGTGAAAACGCCAGGTTCAGACAGGAGGTGGAAGCACAGCAAAGAGCCCCAAAGCTGTGAAGCAGCCTGCGGGACTCTGCGGCCGGCTTCCTAGCCTCAGGTCTCTTTGCCTTGGAGACAGCGAGGAGGCCGAAGTGACACGAAGTGCCCAAAAGCCTGGAAGCTGGAACTCCGTCGGCCTCCCAGTGAGCGGAAACTATCACTGCAGCGCTGATGATCTCAGTCTGTCAGGTCTGTTTTCTGTCAGAGATACCCTCGTATCACTGCTGCGTGTGATTGTGTCTTTTAAATTATGTCGCCTACTTACTCCACATATTTGTCGGTTATGTCTCAGCAGACAGCGAGAGGGACGAGCGGACAACCACACACACAAACACACACACACACACACACACACAAGCAAGCAGATACACACAGAGGCTGTTGTTGACTGCAGCTTGTTCAAAAATTATATTCTTGTTATTAGTATACAGAAAGATTTAAGTACTGAGGAGAAGGTGCTGCTGGGTAATGGCACCAAACTCATGGTACCAGCAGTGTTACTGGTATCTGTACAAATGTGAACACTGTGTGTGTGTGTGTGTGTGTGTGTGTGTGTGTGTGTGTGTGTGTTTACACTGGCGGTCAGCTCACAGCCTGGGAGGTGTGAAAGTCTTCCTGACAAGCTCACAGGAAGGAAGAAGGAACACATCATTGACATTAATTGACATCAATTAATCCACGTATCCCGTCCAACAAACACCTCACTGGGGGGGAGGGGTTTGTGTGTCTCTGTGACCTGGGAGCTGTGTTGTCGGGGTCCCTGAAGGGGTCTCCCATGGCAAACTGGTTCCATGAGAGGAACAGGAGGAGCACTGCCAGAGCCCTACAAGATGACCTCCAGCAGGCTGCTGGTGTGCATGTTTCTGACCACACTGTCAGAAACAGACTCCATGAACAATCCGACACTAATCAAAAAATAACAACAGGCTTTTCAACTATTTGAAATGGTATACCTTCAATATGAAATATGTCGATGATTTTTGAAGATCTTTTGCGTTTTTGAGGTTGTGGTGTGCCTGTTTGTGCAGAGTCTCTTTTTTTGTTAATAACCCAGCAGTCTCGTTCAGTGCTGCTGGACATGATATTCCCAATGGCACTGATCACGTTATTGTGAGTATTGTTATTGTGATCATCGATCTTTCACCTCTAGTCTGGAGCCAAACTCAAAATGTTTTCCTTTTATTTATTACGTATTTGGCACCAGAGCAGCCTAAACACAAACAAAGTCCAAAATCGCAATGAGTGGTGACAAGTCATGTCATGCCATTTTTCGACGGGAAAAGTTAAAGGATTACTCGCGATCTTATGTGGAGCTGTTAGCGGGGACTTAGCTGGTTTATAAAAGGTAAGAGTCTCACTCCTACCACTATTTTTGGCTGAGATATACCGTCTAGAAAGTGGGATCATAACTTTCACGTTTCATATAGCTTTATCTGGTGATATTTTATGGTGTTTCTGTGTCATAAACAACATCAGCTATCATAATCACACCTGATTTCAATAAGGTACAATGTTTGAAGCTGGCTGAGTGTTGTTTGATCACTGATAGTACTGTTTTGAAGCCGAGTGACTGACTTGTCATTTGGAGCTCCGCCTGGATCTCTTCATGGTAAAAACACTGTAGAATGGTCATACTTTGAGCAGTCTTCTTCAAATTTGAAACAAGTGTTCATTGAAAGTGTGCCTACAGCCCCACAGTGTCATTTACCTGCTCAGATGAAGCCACAGACAGTTATTCATCCTGAAAAACATTTTTCATTTTATTTTAGACAAAATCTTCAACTTTTTACTGACTTCAGAGGCCCATTACTCTGTCTCTGTATCACCTAGAGTGTTTCTGACACTTTCACAAGAAGCTTCAGGGAGTTTTCTTTCTGGCAAGACCTCATGCATGCATGTAGTCAGAGCGGTTCAGAAGCTACAGTCATTTTAATCTGGGTATGTCATTTTAGGCGTTTTTGCTACAAAATGGGGGTGGAGTGCAAGAGGTTTTAACAAACCCTGCAGGGCAGCACCGTCAGAGATTCTGGCATTTAGATTTTTTTCTCTTCATTCACTAAAAGAGTCTCAAAAACATTTTAGGACATGTTCCCATTTTATGTGTGAATGTCTCAAGTTCAATATCTGCTCCATCTGGGTTCCTGTTAGTGTGACCTGCTAATGTAATGAGTCTCTACAGGTCGCAGCACGTGTTCAGCAGTTATCGTCTGTGTGTCGTGAACGTCTCTCCTCAACCTGCAGAATCTAAATCAGATCAACAGAGAGACAGAAATCAACAGAGTGAGAGATGCTGCATCTCAGTTTTAGCAGCTCCAGAAAGGAGGCCATGCCAACAGTGTTGTTAAGGGCAACCGTTGCAAATGAAGAAACATGTTGTCACGGTAACAAGGACTACGTGTATGTGTGTGAGTGCGTATGTATGTGTGTGTTTGTGTGTGTGTGTTTTAAATAGATCCTCCACTGCTGCTGCTGCTCTCTGTTGATTCAGTGTTTCCAATAGGTTAAATCTGGAAAATGTCCACACACACACACACACACACACACACACACAGAGTGATGAGTTAGTGTTTCATCTAATAATGTGTTGACACTGTTGTCTGTTATTTACTCGTCTCACAGACATGTGATTAATGACGCCCTGATAGAAAAGTGTCTGGTTGCGTCAGACACTGTGACCTTTCCGCAATAACACAGTTTATTTCATGTCGATTATTCTGAGAAAATGTGGTTTGGATTTTTGCTTTAAGTGAATAAAAGTTCAAGTGTTAGCACCACTAGCTGTGCTAACACTGCTAACGGTGGTCACACAATGCTAAAGGAGGTTTAACGGCTCAAACTTGAGCTGCTCACTCACGGAGGGGAGCTGGGGAGAGATCAGAAGGGTGTGCACAATGTTTCTGCAGCAATGTTGTTGGGTCAGGACGGCGTTACTAGCGGTGGCGCTGCTAATGCTAGCTAGCTCCCGCCAGACCCAGGTGGTGCGTGCACAGTGCAGTAAACTGAAGAGCAGCCAAATTAACTATAGAACAACATGGGAAAGGTCAAAAATTTGGATGGTGAGGGGGAATCAAATCTAAATTTATATCAGTCACACTGGCATGTGTAACTGATTAACAGTTAACCATTTACTTCCCTACTTTGTTAGTGTACAGCCTGCCGAAACTTAGAGGAAGAAGAAGACATCCCATCTCTGTGTCTTTTGTTTGTGTGTCTTTGTTGACGAAAACTATGACATAAAATTTTCCTCAACAACCTTTTTTCCATGCTGAAAACAAGACAATGACGAGCTAAAAATAGATCTTGATATGAAAAACTAAGACGAAATCTATGTTGGATTTATGTTGAGGAGACGTGACGAAAATGTTAGTGATCAGACAGTAAAAGCCCAGAATGGCCATTCTAGCAACTATCTTCAAATGCGCCATGAGCGACAGGCTGGTAAACTCCAGTAAATAGTCTGCACCAGGATGTTTGGGTTGGTGCGGGTTGTGAGCTGTAATTCAGCAGTAAATAATCAGCCGTGTGTGTCTGACTGTGGATGGTGGAGCTGCTGAATGGATTTGTGGAGTTTGTTAGTTGCAGCGGTGGCTGTTAGCAGCTAGCTCCACTCGCAGCCTTCACAGCTTCACCCCGCAGGACTCCACTCAGTCCAGACTGGAGAAGGTTTGTGGGTTGATGGTGTTTGACAGGCAGGTAGGAGGCTCAGTTATCTGTGAGTGTAGCTGTGCTGCAAGTAAACAGTCTGAACTCAGATCAGTTTTCTCTGACAGAGATGAAAGTTTAGTTTGAATCACCAACTCTGTGAGAGGACACCAGTTTAAACCTCCAGACTAACATGTTGCACATGAAGAAACAAGTTATGTTTCTGCTTCTTAACAGTCACATGGATAAGTCAGAGTTTACAATGAACCTGGGGACAAATCCTAGTTGGCTCACATTAGTTATTTGTTGAGAGCATAAATAGAGAGATGTTGAGCTTTTCAGATGATGATCAGTAAGTGTGTGCTTGTAAATCAGCCCTTAAACCTGTCACACACTGCTGGAGACATGACACACACATTATTTCATACAACCTCTCACCTTGATTCTAATGAACACATGAATTAGCCTCACTTACTTTAAAGATAAGAAATATAAAGGAAACAAAATGACTACAATATGACTATGTTTTGAATTTTTGTTGACTAAAACTATGAAGGATAAAAATGACTAAAATGTGATTAAAACTAATAAACATTTTCGTCTCAAGACTAAATCTAAAATTGCTGTCAACATCAGCTCTGGTGTCTGGAGGTCAGCCTGACACAGAGGGCAGGAGGGAAAGGCTGCAGGGTGATGATGAGTTACACCAAAACTTTTAAAAGTACCAATAAAAAGAGCTTATCAATATTATAGTCTTTAATAATTTAGCCCCTGATTAACACCAGGTTTCAGTGCCCGTCCCAACAAGTACAGCCCTGAGTGGAAACCTCAGTCACTACGTCACCAGCAAGGAATATAATCTACTGACAGTGCAGAGTGAGCTGCTGCCTCCACACTGACGTTATGAGATCTTTCCAAAGCAAACTAACACCCTTAGCTTACTAACACACACACACACACACACACACACACACACACACACACACAGAGTTGGACCCCAGGGTGTTGTCCTGCGGCTCGACTCTGAGAGGTAATTCATCACTTCTCTATTCATATCAGCTAGCCTAGTTTCCCCTGCAACGCAACACACACACACACACACACACACACACACACTGCAGCGAGTGCATGCACGCACAGCAACATGGTGGCAAACAGACGACCCAATACTAACACACACACACACACACACACACACACACACACACACACACACACAGGTGCAGGGCAGGCTGCTGATATTTAACTACAGTGCAGCTCCATTCAACAAGCCTGCGGCACTCAGCACTGCTGCAGCCCACGCACACACACACACACACACACACACACACACACACACGCACGCACGCATGCACACACAAACGTAGCAGCGAGCTGCTGCTGCTGCTGTCACACTCTCTGAACAGCGAGCGAATACTGTAGCTCACATTCACCCACCAAACCTGCCAACCGTGCCCTTCTCCAGGGCTTCGACTGTTAAAGGGTCAGTTCACCCAAATCACATGAAACAGCTTTTCCAAATCACCCCTCACAGTATGTGAAGGCGAAGGCGGTGAGGAGGAATCAGATCTTAATCTGGGCTTCTTAAAGTACTGACCACAGTCTGATCCAGACTGATCTGTCTCTGTATCACGGACAGTATGATCTTATGGAAGGATTTATTTTTTTCTGTGCCTGTGTTGCTCGACTTTATTTCACACCTACTTACTGGTAGGGTGGAAATCACCAGAGGCTCCATCATTTTTATTGCAGTGGACTATTTTTTACTTGCAATATTAATCATTCATATAATAAAAAATTCGATAGTGTCCATGCAACCATACATTGCAACCAGGGTGTACAATTAACACCCGCCAAGCGCCAATGGCGGGTAAAAAATGAGTTTGGCGTGTAAAACAAAAACACACACTCGCCAGTGGCCGATGGAAAATTCTGAATTGCATGTGGGTTTTTTATGTGCTTCGACCATTTATGCAACCTGTGTCAGACTATTTTGACCCTCGCAGCTTATTGTATGTGTGCCGGGAACCCATGACGTCAGCTACCGGAACCCTGGGCATTCTATGGTAACTTCTGACACATCTCTGCCATGAAGCCACCGCCAGAAAAGAGGAAAAACAAAGATGAACATGTTGGACTTGGAGTCAAACGGAGTACAAATGTCGCACGGCATTTTATTGAAAAATGGAAACTAGACGAGGCTGGCCAGCCGCGGTCATGGCTGACCTACGACCCGCACACCAACACAATGAGCTGCAGCCTCTGCCGCAAGCACGCCAAAGAAACACAAAGGACAGGGTTGGATTTTCCTAAAGTTGGAAGGTAAGGTAATTATTTTTAGTCAAACAAAGCACGATTTTTTTATTTGGCTGGTGAAAAATATGTTTGGCCAGTAAATTTTTGGAGGTCACTAGCCAGTGGCAGAGGAGGTAAAAAGTTAATTTTACGCCCTGTTTGCAACACAAAAACATTGCGAAACTATGCTGTGCCTAAACTATGCCCACTGATTAGTGCATGTCCATGTGCACTATGTGACACGTGTTGCAGAGACTACGCAGCACCACCTGTAACGAGTAAGTAAACTCCAACCTAACTTAGAAATTCTGCTCAAGCTAGGCTACGTTTGAACTTACGTAGAGTTGGTGCTGGTTCATAAGAATAAATCTGATCATCTTAAGTTGATCAATATGATATGAATACGCTTTTGGAGAATGTGACTTCTGAAGTTGACGAGAGACGATCAGGTAAATGTGGATGTTAGCTGTGCTGCTTATGTTGTCACATACAGGTGTGAAGTATACCAGGACTGGAACATTCTGGTTGGTCAACATACTCTTGTCCAACCTAATTCTCACTGGTCAGGAAATTGCTGGTGTTACTATGTCTGTCACCAGGGAAGACAACTAATTAGCTCCACACTCATTAAACGGTAGCTAATCAATTCATTTTTCAGAAAAAAAGTGCAAAATGACATGAAATACTAAATACAGGGGGCCTTTGCTTTTAGTCTGGCGCAGCACTGACTCAGTGAGCTTTAGCGCTGCGTTTCAAAGCACCATCCATTTAGAGGTGGTGAAATTTGAATGTTGCTGACAAACAGCCATCTGGTCATGTACAGAAACATAGAGCCCACTGTTCAACCTCCAGTCTCTGCTGTTTAGCTAATGTTAGCCTTGGCTGCTTCGCATCACGCACAAGCCTGGTCCAGTGGGAGCTAGCTAGCTCATTTAGCATTTACCGCTGGTAACTCCATCCCGGTGGTGAGGTGCTGTTAAAACAAGGTGGCTTCCCCCGGTCTCCCCTTAGGTCGCCTCGGTGAGTAGGTGGCTTCATTTTCATCCGCTAAACCCCTTTAGCATTGTTGACTATGTTAGCACTACTCGCGATACTGACACTGCTAACAGCAATGCTGAAAGGGGGGAAGATTTTCTTTGGCCCTAAAGTATTCTTCACTCCTCATTTCACTCCACTCTGATGACACAGTAGATCTTATTCAGTATTTTCCTGTATTTGACTGAGTTCCTGTCCTCAGTCTCGGCCTGTTCGGTGTTAAGTGTCGTGTAATGTGTCAGCGCCAATTAACCAGGTGTGCGCGCACCTGCTGTCTTTGACAAATTAAACAGAGTCTCATCCTGATTCTTATCCAGACAGGAATGTGTCTGATCTTTAAAGCACCTTACAGGCTTAATTCATCATTAATGAGCCCACAAATCATCAGACGGTTTCTCTCCTCATGCAGCAGCACAGGTACAGTGCAGGGAAAAAGGGAAGGATGTTTCACTTGGTGGCCATTTTCTCAACACAATAACAGGTGGTACAGAGCTCTCATAAATCACTAACTAATGGAGGAAGTACAAAATGCTGGTTTGGACTCAAGTAAAGCAGCCGACCCTGAACGATGAAGAAAACATCTCACCGACTGTTGTTGGCAGAATGTGACAATTTTGTGTCCGTTACAGACGATCCAAAAATTAATATGAAGCTGACAAATACCGTGACTCACTGTCTAAACACCAACTTTGAGAAGCAACTTCACACTCGTCAGCTGTGGCCACTGGGCACAACACTCAAACTCGTCACCAAACTCTTTACACATCCACACACTGGGAAAAAATAACTTCCTTCATAAACTGCAGCAGCACACAAGTTATCTTCATGCTGAAGTGTCCCTGTGCTCCAGTTTATGTGGGACAAACTAGAAGAGCTTGCAACAAATACAGAACATGGATTATTCTTATTGACATATCACTCGATATAAGGACATGATGTCAATCATTATGCTGACCTTAATAATGCTCTTTGTGTTTACATGTGTTTTTGTGGACAAAAGAATGTCACTAGGGATGACAGTTGATTTTTCTATTGATAGCTCAACACTCATTGACTGAAACTAACTGATTAATTTTTCTTAAAAAAAGTGCAAAATGACTTGAAATACAAGAGGATTCTTCTTTTAGTTCGGTGCTCCAGTGACTCTGAGCGCAGCATCCATTGAGAGGTGGTGAGATTTTAAAGTTTTGTGATGTAGACGTTTTGCCTTTTCATTTAGCTTTTGTTGCCTTTGCTGATAGACAGTCGTCTAGTCATGTTAACATGCTGAAACATAGTGCCCACTGCCCAGCCTCCAGTCTCCACTGTTTAACTAATGTTAGCCTTGACCGCTCTGCACTGCGCAAAGGCCGGGTCAGGTAGGAGCTAACTAGTGGAAACGCTGATCCAGTAATCACCGCTGCTACACCATCCTGATGACAGGATGGTGTAGCAGCGGAAACAAGGTGGCGACCCCCGGTCTCCCCATTGGTAACCTTGGTGAGTACATGGCTTCATTTTGAGCTGCTAAACCCCTTTAGCAATGTTAACTAAATTCAATCAATCAATCAATATTTATAAAGCACTTTTCATACAGGGATGTAGCACAAAGCGCTTTACATAGTTAAAAAATGACATTTAAACAAATGTAAAAGACTAAGAATAGCATTGAAACTGAAGTAAAAGTCTTGATGACAGTAAAACATCAGCAGAGTAAGAAAATATTAGTTAAAAGCCTGATTAAATAGGTAGGTCTTGAGCCTGCTCTTAAAAATATCAACATTCTCTGCAGCCCTCAGGTCCTTCGGCAGGCCATTCCACAAACAGGGGCCATAATACTGAAAAGATGCCTCGCCGTGAGTACGCGTTCTAACTTTTGGAATAATTAAGAGGCCAGTGCCGGAGGACCTCAGGGTCCGCAAGGGTTCGTAGGGGGTAAGCAATTCTGTAAGATAAGAAGGCCCAAGATCGTTAAGACATTTAAAAACTAATAAAAGAACCTTAAAATCAATCCTGAAAGACACGGGGAGCCAATGCAGTGATTTTAAAACTGGTGTAATGTGGGCCTGCCTTCTGTTCTTTGTCAGTATCCGTGCAGCTGAGTTCTGTAAAAGTTGCAGGCCTGAGATACTTTTTTTGGGAAGACCAGAAAGCAGGGCATTACAGTAATCAATACGACTGGAGATAAAAGCATGCATCAGCACCTCCATATTAGCCCAAGAAAATTAGCACTACTAGCGGTGCTGAGACTGCTAATAGCAGCGCTAAAGGGAGTCTGTGTAAACTGAGCACAACGGGGCGACCTGGGATGAGACCTGAGGGTGGACACAATGTTTCTATAGCAACGCTGTTGGATCGGGACAGTCTTACTAATCGAGTGGCAGCGCTAGCTAATGCTAGCCCCATAGATTTATAATAGTACCTACCAACCAGATGCCAAGATGGCGCCTATTCATTCCAGTGCTCACCTGGCACATACGCCAAAAATAAGTTTCTAGGTTCTGGGTTTACATCTGTGGTATGTGGCCTGCTGACTACGGGCAGTAGTGTTTCCCCAACTGGCCCCCCCACGAGTTCCTGCTCTCCTCCAAGACTTTACACTGGGTGTGGTTACATGATGGCTTCTCATTCAGAATGAAATAAATCTGAATGAAATCATCTGGAATTAAAGTCTTTCCAGGTAGTTTACATGGGAAATATTCATTCCCAATGAGGGTTTACACAGGAGATCAGTTTAATCGCCTGTATTCAGGTCTGCGCAAGGTTTGGGGCAGGGAAGGTTCCTGATTGGATAGGGGGCGGGGCAGATGTTATGTGTTTACGTTTACCGGAAGAAAACACTGTAGTCCTCGCTCCGGATAATGAGATGCTTGACGACACCATTCTTAGTGCCTTTTTCGGGCTTGTTTTGCTTATATTCTTGAAGCAGCAGTACGACAACAACCTTGTTCTGCTAATGCTTTGTCTGTTGAGGAGGAGAAGGGAGGTAGAAGGTCGAAGAAGGGAGATAGAAGACCGTGCTGTGGCGAATGGAAACCGGTGAGTGCAACGAGTCCGACTGCTCTATCTCAGCCTGTTGCTATGCGCTCTATATACGTCATGGTGCCAGAAGGGCAAGGAAACGAGCATGTGCAGAAAGACTGGAATGAACCTAAAGAGGAATGAGTGTATACAAGTGCGAGAAATTCTTTCATTGGGAATTAGAAACGGAATATTCCAGCCCCTTACATCGGATTGAATTTTCAATCACATTGGCCATTTTCATTCTGAATTAGGTGTTTACAAGATCACTTTTAACAGGAATGAACTTTCATTCTGAATGAAAAGGGAATTAAACTGTTTGGTTTTTGTTGGCAAAATTTTGTTTAAGTCTCAAACTGAATACTTCTGGGCTACTTTTACAAAAGGACCATAATTTTAATGTACTTCCTTGTATAGCAGAATATAGTCAGGTGTAAATTACTTTATTTAAAAACGTTTTTTTTTCCTTCATATTCTAATGTCTGTGTGTTCTTAGGAATCAAAAGTTCATTGCTCTTTGAAAGGCTGCACTTACATTACTAGGCTACTGTAATATTATATCAGTGGCAAAGTACTGTTTCAAAATGGCGATATCGTTTATCACAGATATTTCTGGGACAATAAATCATCAAAAACAGTAGTTATTGTGACAGACTTAATTATGCTGATGCTCAAAACGTAGCTGCAGCTGATGGACAGATGTGACTCCCCCAAATCACTCTAGTCTCTGTCTCACTCCCACACGTGATCTAAACCTGAACATCTCACTCCGGGGGGGGGGGGTTTCAACAGGCATTCTGGGTAATGTATGAAATCACTAACTGGGGCAGATTGAGGGAATTTTGGTAGAGGACAAAGAAACTGAATCACTCATCACTCCGGCACTGTGTTGGATATTTGTGATATTTTACAGCTGAAGACATTTTTTTCACAGCCCTGTGTGAGACAGCTGGCAGCTTCTTTCCCAGAATGCACTGCGACTGTCCTCTCGGGTTTTGCTGTAGTGTGGATGGATTACCGGCGATGTCATCAGACCGAGACGCACAGCAGCAGACATTTTCTACCAACGACACGGGAGATACTGCACTGCTGGCCTCAATACACACTCACACACACACTCACACACATTCGTAGCATGGCCCCATTTCCAGAAGACTGTGATAAAATTCCTTGAATGTTTTATTTATTTCATGATCTCTTGGATCCAGACCAGAGGATGGACGGGAATAAAAGGAAATAAATCTCACTCAGTCAGAGACATGCTGATTCAAACGTACAGTCACGTGTGAGGGTTTGTATTGTGAGTCACAGATGACCACATCCAGCTCTGAAGACAACTCCCATCTGAAATACAAAGGTTGGATCGTCCTTCCCTCGTTTGGGTCTGTCTCTTGGGGAGGAGGGTGTCTGTTAACCAGCTGTTAACCTAATCACTACGTCCTCATTATGTCCTTTAAAGCAGCTACAAGGAGTTTTAGGTGGTTATGAAACAGTCTCAGTTTAATACCGATGCCTCTATATGACCTACATAAGCAACAAGACTATCAGTAAGAACACTGGGTATTTCTATATAGTTATTCTTAAAGCCAATCCAAGTCTCAGTACTTCCCAAACACGTTGCATTGTCCCGTCTTCAGCTCTCTCTCTGACCACGACTAAGAGTGAAACTCGTGCTTTCACTTTGAGTCCTGGTTAGAACCGGCTCCTGCGTTTGGTTCAGTATTTCAGTCTGCATCTTTTCCCGTCAGTCTGCTGCTCAGTATAGAGCCGCACAGAAGCTCTGTGAAATAAACTCACATCTTTACATCAGCTGGCTGCCAGAATATTCTCTGTGCCATCTGTGTGCTGAGATCTGCTGCCAAATATCAGCCTTTACAACAGGACTTCACACGCTAGTTAATGTGCTTTAATGCAGCTAAACGTTTACAGATGAGCACAGATCCAAATGTTTTACACTCAGGTGAATACTGTTGTGTTAATCAATAATATTTTCCTCACGTCACACCAGACAAACGGTTAAAACTTAGGCCTCTGTATTTTTTAAAGTTTTGATACTATGCTGACTCCAGCTTCAGTCCTGCCAAAAATCAAGTGACTGATGTACATCATGTTGTAAAGGCAAGCAGTAAAGCTCCACAGAGCTGACGCCCTCCTCATAAACCTGAGGGCGCTTTTCTTCATTATAGTAGCCAGCTAGGCTAGCTGACTAGCTAACCATGCTATTTAAAGACACTGGGGTGGCATTGCGTAGTTAGCCCTATCTCAACAGAGCTGTGTCAGCACTTGATAAATGTCTGGAATCACAAAACTATCATTCTGCTATATGTAAAAAAAAAACAAAAATTAAAAAAAACAACAACGACCTCAGGCTTGTTTTTGTTCCTTTAAACCAATCACAATCATCCTGGGCTGGGCTAAGCTCAGGATGCAGCGATGGTGCCATGGCAAAATAGTGTCAGGGGGGAAACGCACACAGTGACAGGGCTAACTGTTAGCATCACATGGCTAATATTACTCAATGGTTATTAACAGGTTCAACGACGTAGTGGAGCCGTTTAGGTACCGGTGGGATTTTGTTGGGACCGTTTAACAGCTCAGTGTTGGGTGTTAGCGCTGCTGCTGTGTTAGCTTGTGCTAACCAGGCAGGAGAGCGACTCTGTTTACGGCAGCAACAGAAAGTTTACTGATCTGATGAGTCAGGAACTTCACCTGATCCTCCATCGGCATGAGGGTGAGTTGATAATGGGTGAATTTTCATGTTGGGTGCACTATCCCCTGAACAGGTTTGTAAATCCAGGGTAGCTAGCAGCTTTCGCTCGTTCATGACAGAGTCACAGAGGACGAGGGGGGAGGGGGAGGGGCGAGCTAGCTCTGTTGTGTTTGATAACATTGTTAAACGTAAACAGAAGTGACGCCCAACGGTGCTTAGCGTGCCTTTAATATTGAATTAAAGCCAAGTCCGTTCGAGTCATCTGTCTAAAGTCAAAGTCAAGTCTTTTATCAACATTAGTCAAGCAAGTCTCAAGTCATCATTTTTGCGACTCGAGTCTGACTCGAGTCAAGTCATGTGACTTGAATCCCCCATCTCTGCTGGAAAGTGCTGTTAAGTTTAGGACACATTTTCCTCACAAATACAACATGCTAACATTATTAGCACAAGTCTATGGCATTTTATATTGTCTAAATTAGCCTCGCGCCTATTTTCCTGGACTAAAACCAGAACCAACAGCAACATTTAACAAAGGTAACGTTACAAAATTTGGCCCCATTACAGCTCACAATACAACATGCTAACGTTATTAGCACAAGCCTATGGCATTTTACATTGTAGAAATTAGCCTATCAAATGGCGGACATTTCTGGGGAGGTGCACGTCAGGCTCTGGCGTAGGCTCTGCATCTACACAGATGGCGTCAATTCGTCACAGAGGTATAAATCCCACTTTATTGCCACAGTCTTTAAGCAGTGAGTCAGACCACCACTGGAGTGATGATTAAAATGATAAATTCAACATATACAAAAACAAACGTAAATGCTACTGACAATACGGACAAAGCTAACTGTTAAAAGTGAAGTCACTAAGTTAAGAACAAAAAGGTACTTTGATCACTGAGGCTGGACGTTTAGGTAAAATTACTGTAGAGCTGACAGGAAGTAACCAGACATGCAGTTCATGAGACAGATATACATCACACCACAGTGTGAAAGTAGAGAAATTACATATTTATTCTATATAAGTAGACATTTTGGCCTGATGCTGGCACTACAGGAAAGGTCTGGGGGTCAGCAAAGTCTTTGAGGAAACATCTTCTGAGGACCATGGATATGAAAAATGAATTTCATGCGAGTGTGAGCAGTGGTCGTCGAGATATCTAACGTTGGATGGATAAACAAACCTGCTGCTATTCAAGCCAAAAGATTAAAACCCTCCACTGTGTGAGTGATTAGCATGTTAGCATGTTTAGCATTTGTTTGTCAGTCCTTCCTGTTTGGTCACAGTGATGTCACTCTGCATCACAGCGACTCAGCTGAACACGCAGATGTGTGGAGCGAGTCGATGGAAAAAGCTGCAGAGGAGCCGAGCGTGTCTGCTGTTACGAAACCAACGTCTCTCTCCTTCCTCCACCTCCTCCTCCTCAGCCTATCGAGCTGTTGCCATGACAACGTAGCATTTAGCACCCCTCCTCCTGGACCCTGGGAGGAGGGGTCCACCTTCACCACCAGCACTAACCGGCTTCATGTCTCATTTCAGTGTTGCCAAATATAACAGACAGACGGACTGACAGAGGGAGGGAGAGGGACACGGCACCGTGTACGAGTCATGGACAGTCTGTGTGTGTGTGTGTGTGTGTGTGTTTGTGTGTGTGTGTGCGTGAGAGAGAGAGAGAGGGAGAGAGAGAGTGTGTGTGTGTGTCTCAACATCCAGGTCAGCTGTAGAATGATTACACCATCAATCAACAAGACTGATATCATCTAACTCCTGTCTCACACACACACACACACACACACACAGGCTCTCTAATTAGATTGTGTGAGTTGCAGGGTGACTACGGTGAGCCCGAGGGGACAAGTGTTATTAAGAGATTTGGAGTTTTGTGACTTGCTGCATTTAAACTGGACTGGAAATGATTTAAAAAATGATGTAATGCGATTAAAAGTTAATTTCAGTTATAAAAAGATCATTTTAAGGATTTCAGCGGATTTAAACTGATGGGCTTTGACTGGCTGTGACAGCCGAGAACGTGTTTTATGAGGATGTTCAAGGAAGAAAGTGCAGAGAAACAGAAAGAGACGAGGACATAAAGTAGTTTTAGGAAAACGCTCTTGATCAGGTTTGTGTTCTTTTCTTAAAATCAGCCGGTGATGTCAGTTAACGTTTAATCGCATGCAGACAGTCATTTCTTCGCCTGTCTGTCTTTTTCTCCCGATGGTCCATGTCTCAATAACAAAAACAACGCTTTCAAATGAACCTTGTCATGAAAGAAAGACAGAAATCCTCTTGTTGTTGTTTAGTGGCCACAGTGTTGGGTAAGGGTTACTTTAAAAGTAATCAAAGTACATTACTGCGTTACTTTTTAAAAAAGTAACCAGTTACTTTAATGCGTTACTCCCTGAGTAAAGTAACTCAGTTACTTTAAAAGTACTTCCAACGTTACTCCCTGAGAAAAGTAACTCAAGCACTTTTAAAGTACTTTTGAGTATTCTACATTTCCTATTGGGCAATGGACCACAGGGCGCTAAGCCTACATTTTTTTGTGTCTTGCCTTCACTGAGATCCAGTTCTCCCATCACAGCCGTCACTTTGACCAGTAGAAACACACAACAATCTGCTGCCGTAGACAACTGTAGCTATGACAACAACACCCCAGCGTTTTTAATATTTCCTCTAGGGATGTTACCACACAGAGTAAAAGGGAGAAATGATGGTGTGAAACAGCAGAGGCACTTTGTCAACCCGGTGAGTTAATGTTACTGTCATTAGCATCAAGCTAGCAAACAATGGTACATCCTCACGGTCGGACATAAAGTAATAACATTAACAAATAGCAGCGGGGCTTTTACTCACCACAACTGCAGAGGCTCCCAGCTTCATTTGAAACAAACTACATTATAGACGCTCCGTTATTTATTAATCCCTCTGTGTGTTTATATGTTTACTTTTTATCCGCTCCGTTGTCTTTATAAAGTTAACATATCGCACCGTCATTTCAAACTCAACACTTGTTTCAAATTAAAAGCCCCTTATAACCTCGGCTGAGAGAATCCCTCCATTTTCTAAATAGGCTTTTATTCTGAAACATTTGTCAGAACTTCCTGTGAGAGATACAGTAGCTTGATAGTTTACGTATGGCGCTTCAAATGTAGCTCCTGCCATCAGCTGACGCTTTTAGGTGACTACAACAACATGTCAGCTGGCACATGAACAGACACAGTGACTCAAATAATAGTGAAAGTAATAAAAATAGGACAAGAATAACCAGATGACATCACACACGCCGTGAAAGACGACCGGGAATAATTGGTGAGTACCAGCGTGTAGCGTGTACCAGGCATAATGCAAGTCCTGAGTCTGAAATATGTCTGTCAGCGAGTCCTACTCCACCTCTTGAGACTCCACCGTAGACAACGGCAGCATTTCTCCGACCACGTAGCGAGCCACAAGCTCCGTGGCTTCTTTCAGACTGACAGGTTTAACGTTATCTCCGTTATTAGAACCAAATGACAGTCGTTGCTGTTTCGGAGCTGAAGGACCAGCGTTCTAAAAGTAACGGAAGTAACTGATGTCTTGTTTGAAAATGTACTTAAGTATTTGATTACTCCAACAGCAAACTAACGCGTTAGGTTACTCGTTACTGCAAAAAGTAATCAAAGTACTCTAACGCGTTACTTTGTAACCCAACTCTGAGTGGCCATCTCCAGGGCTGAACAATGAGGCCAATGCAAAGGAGCTGCAGTTCCTCTAATGACCACTTGAGGCTGACTCCAGAAGCGAGTCAGTCCCCATAGATTTCAACACTCATGACAACTGTACGGGGGCTATATAACTAATAATCTAATTAATATCAAACAAGTAATAACTAATAATTTGTGCAGACTTCCAAACTGTCATGTCTCCAGCAGTGTGTGACAGGTTTAAGGGCTGATTTACGAGCACACACTTACTGATCATCATCTGAAAAGCTCAACATCTCTCTATTTATGCTCTCAACAAATAACTAAGGTGAGACAACTAGGATTTGTTTACTTACAGCACAGCTACACTCACAGATAACTGAGCCTCCTACCTGCCTGTCAAACACCATCAACCCACAAACCTTCTCCAGTCCGGACTGAGTGGAGTCCTGTGGGGTGAAGCTGTGAAGTCTGCGAGCGGAGCTAGCTGCTAACAGCCACCGCTGCAACTAACAAACTCCACAAATCCATTCAGCAGCTCCACCATCCACAGTCAGACACACACGGCTGATTATTTACTGCTGAATTACAGCTCACAACATCCTGGTGCAGGCTATTTACTGGAGTTTACCAGCCTGTCGCTCATGCTGCATTTGAAGATAATTACAAGCACAGCATTTCTCTACTTTCAATGTCCAATAGTCCAACACAAACATTTTGGTCTCACTTTGTCTCGTCAGTGAAAATGAAACATAGATTTCCTCTTAGTTTTTAATATCAAGATCTATGTTCAGCTCGCCATGGTCTGGTTTTCATCATATAAAAAAGGTCGTTATAGTTTTCATTAATGAAATGAACACTGTTCAGCAGTCAGCACAGCTTCACATTAAATATACAACAAGAGATAAATATAATCATTAAGTTCACCTGACTGTGGGTAAATGTAAAATTTAAATGTATTTGCATCACCACACTTTCCACCAAACTATTTATTACCAAATCACTTCCTGTTGCTGGTGCTTCCTTCTCTTCTGAACTGTTTTCTGCAGATGAAACAAAGTTCTTATTTTCAGTCTTTGTTCTCACTTTCAAATATTTCGTTGGACAAAACTAAACACAAGATGGACGCCAATGGCCCTCCTGCCTCTGTCCTGGCTGATAGTTGCCGTCATGTTTTACTTGGTTGAGTCACGCTGCTGCTAATCTACAGCCGGTCTGATGCACACCTCAGAAATTGGAGTCATGGATTAAAACAGATCAATGAGTGTTCAATAAACAAGCTGATCTATGGCCTGATAGGTTCTAATGTATTGATCCAGACATTTAATCATCCAGCTGGGGGGTGAGGTTCATCTGCAGCGAGGAAGGTGAACGACAGAGGGAGAGAGGAGGAAGCGGAGGTAGAGAGAGCTTCAATCACAAACCATATGATTACCACAACTAAATCAAATCTAACACTAATTACATATTAGTGCACCTTCTCTCCTTCTCTCTCTCTCTCTCTCTCTCTCTCTCTCTCTCTCTCGTATTCTATTACTGCATCTTGCTAACTCGGCCATTCTGGATGTCAGTAACTCGGCTTCTTCTCCGGAGCCTTTGTGCTCCACTGTCTCTCAGATTAACTCATATCACAGCGGTGCCTGGACAGCGTGACGTGTGTGGTTGTGCTGCTGCCGTGGTCCTGCCAGATGCCTCCTGCTGCTGCTGCCATCATTAGTCATTAGTCATACTTCTACTGTTATTATACACATATGACTATTGTCACACATGTATACTGTCAGATATTAATACATACTTTCAACATATTGTACCACAGTAGCCAGAACTATAACTATAATATTATTACTTTCAATAATGTTGTTGTAAGCTATCAGCTGTGAGGGTCATAAGGACAGAGGGATGTCGTATGCTGTAAAGCCCTGTGAGGCAAATTGTGATTTGTGATATTGGGCTTTATAAATAAAATTGATTGATTGATTGATTGATTGATTGATAAACAGCTCCAAAATACAAAAAATGTCCACCTGGACCTTTAAGCTCTGCCATTTCTCCTCTAATCATCACGCTGTAACCTGTGACAGGCTGTTATGATACCATGACTATCACACATTCACATGCATGTAGTTTTTTGTTGAGCTGTGGGCGTCATGTAGGTTTACATCACCAAAGGTTTATGACAAAAATCACTTGACGACTCTGATTCCTGTGTGCGCACGACAAGAGAGGAGAGATGCTGTGTTGCTGCCAGAGGAGCCGTTGAATGAGTTCCCTCTGAGCGCTAAGAGAAGGAAAACATTCAGGACGCCACAGTTTATTCCACACTACTGAAGCTGCTCCTCTTTTTGGAAACACCAAGGAGTCATGCTTGTTGTTGCCATGGGTAACAGTATGAGGTCAATATGTCAACAAGTCCAAATATCGAAAGTATCACAATATGAATTTTTCAAACTAGTCCATAGCCATTGGTAGCTTTGTCACCTTCTACCTATGCCAGTCCTCAATGCCTATGTGCAGTTTCACAGATTGACCACGTCAGTGAGTAGAAAAACGTGGGACAGACAGAATGACTGACTGACAGAATGACACACTGACAGTTTCCGTGATTATGTACAGCATACCATACCATGACTTAGTCATACCAAACATTAGAAACAACACCAACATTGGTCCACAGGGGGAGCCACAGCGATCGGTCGCATTTTAGCCATTTTGAAGCATTTTTCTGTTGTTATAGCGCCACCCAGTTGCCAATTAGAGTTAGATAAGAAATGAGCTCTCTAGCGCCCCCATTTTGTTTGATGGGGTCAATAATGGAGGGGTCCCCTCAGATTATGTGTGGTCATATGCCTACAAAGTTGCGTGGTGATGGGTGAAACCCTTGAGATGTTATACACCTTTATGTGATGAGCCACGCCCTCCGCAATATTCATTGCCTTATAGAAGCTCAGTTTTAGTAAGTTTTCCAACTTTTGCCAAGAGGGAACTTTAGATATTGGTCCCTAGATTATGTTCACCCAGTTTCATGCAGATCGCTCAAACTTCCTAGGAAGAGATCCATTTGAAGTGTTTTTCAAAAAATTCAAAATGGCGGAAAATCTATATTAGCGGAAGTTATGGGTTCTTGAGGCAAATGTGTTCCTCATGAGGAGAGGCATCTCTGTGCAAAGTTTCATGTCTCTACGACATACGGGGCATGAGATATGCCCATTCAAAGTTTGACATTTCAGTGGGTTGCTATAGCGCCCCCCTTTGGCCAATTGATGTAATATTGCTTCATTCACATCCTCTCATGACCCTCTACCACTGTGCCAAATTTCACATGGATTGACCAAGTCAGTGAGGAGAAAAACGTGGAACAGACACACACACAGAGTTTCATCATTATATAGTAAGATCATATTAAAAATTATACCGGTATTATTGTGAAGGAAATTATATGGTGCACACCTCTAGCAGACAACGAGCTACAACCCAATTTTCATCACAAGCCGTCCTCTAATGATGTTCTCTGTGTGCAACCAGCTGCGAGACGATCACAGCGACTGTCTACAAAGTTCAACACCAGAAACAGATTGCCTACAATGAAAATATTCATTAACTTCACTCTGTCGTGTCCCCAACATTACTTGGCACACACAGTTATTACAACTTCTAAAACACATTTCTAGGGAAAAAAAGCGTTTGCTTGAGCCAGTTGAAGATCAGAAAGACACCACCTCTGCCTCATTTTGAGCCGGAAGAACCCTGATATTAACCTGTCAGCATCTGCTGACCAGGAAATATGAGAGGCAGCAGCTGCAGCACATCTGAGATGAGCAAACGTATGCAGCACCTTGTGTGAACTGACCTCATTAAAAGACCCGTGTGCTCGTCTGTAATCGGCCTCCCGCCTGATCTGAGCCGTTTAATTGGTGCTGTTTGTTGGTGGAAACATGTTTAGCTCAGGACTATCAGGCAGCAGGCAGTGCTGATGAGGGGCTTTCAGTTGACCTCCCATAATCTACTGAGTCAAGACTTTTAGCTCCCACACACACACACACACACACACACACACACACGGACAAAGAGTAAAATAAGTGCAAAATCACCACAAACACACTAAATATTGAACAAGGTGTCTTTAGCTGTCAGAAAAATGTGAGCTTTTTGTTTAACACATTGAGGACGATGGCTGAGCATCTACACTTGGCAGGACTGTTTCCTGGACACTGAAGTAATGGGGTAAAACCACACACACACACACACACACACACACACACACACACACACACACACACCTGGTGCAGCAGTGCTGCTGACCGAGCTCATTTACACTCGTGTTATCGTCATCAGCACACAGAGAACGAGATGTCAGCAGCTGTTTACAAAAACAGGGTCAGAGAGAGACAGAGAGGGAGATGCTATCTGGAGTCTGAAATTAAAATCCTTTCAAGATCGTGTCCACTTCTGTGTTTCTGTGAGCAGGAAAAGACACAAAGAGGAGGTTTAAAATAAAGAGACTTCATCTCGACCTGGTATCAACATGTGATGTGTATCTGGGTAAACGCAGGTGTGAACGCACACAGAACGGATGCGATCACATCGTCAGGCCACAGCTACAGAAAGCTCGTGTCTTGATGGTGACCCCAGAGTCACAGAAACTCCTGCAAGATGTTATATTCCATGTTTCTAGTGAACATCTGAACCGAAGCTGTTATCTTTGACTGACCCTAACCAATGTGTGCGTTACACCAAGCAAGCGTAGACAAACCATAAAACAGCAAGATGAAAATATTTTGAAGTGGCTCGCAAGAGTTTCACCATCTACACCACGAGTCTAGAGAAGGTCCGGCTCACACTGTGAGCAGGTTGTAGCCAGGTGTTAAATGACATCTGTACAGTGAGGTCACATTTGGGGTAAAAGTACAACACATCTTGTTTCAGTATTCATTAAAGTGTGTTGTAAGATGACTGATAAAATGCTGTTGGTCTTACAGTTCCTTACACCTTAACTGCCGAAATCAATCGCTGATCTGACGCCAGCGATCTCTCTGAAACACATTAGTAATCTGTATTTCTCACTGTGCTTCTTAAAAACGCTCCTAAGCCTCCTGTGAAAGAAAAATGCATTTCCCAGATCGCTCTTAGCTCAAGAAGATCTTTCACTAAGGAGTTGTAAGATCGAGCTGACCCAGTCTTAACAATCTTCTTAGCGACCAAACGCTCACAGATCCAGCCGCGTCAGGCAAATTAATATTACACTAAGCAAGGAGATGTTAAAACAATGCACAGCGTATATATTTTGATCTATTTTATACTTCAGATTTATATTGTTTAGCATTAATTGGTGACAGAAAAGAAGGAATTTCATTCTGCAGGGAAACGCGTGTCCTTACTGTGCATATGACAATAAACACTTTGAATCTTGAATCTATATGTTTTATGAAGACCCTGTGTGCGCTCAAAGCTGTGGCACAAGTTACGCACCGAAATCTGGCGGAAGAAAAATAATAATAATGAGAAATATAAGTATGAGGAATAACAAGTGTGTTCCTGTATGTGCTGTGCACATCAGCCACTCAAATAAAATGAATCATCATGACTATCATTTATCATAATTTGTCCGCACATATCTGCATGCACATATCAGATAGTTTACCGCACCCAAAAAATGCGGCTCAACAGAAACACATCCACCCTCCAAACCTGCGACATTTCACAGACATCAGGCAACTGACAGGTGTAATTGAGCTCAGCTGGAACCTCATCAAGGGACGCTCCACCTGCTACTCTATATAAAGGCGTTGCCACATCACACGTGTGAGATACCATGGCTGCTTTACAGCATGTTCTCGCTGCTAACCAACAGCATCGCGGTGCGCGAAGCCAAACCGTATATGTAAATTAATTTGAGCCCACTCGGCGTGCTGTCAGACCGGGCTGTCCACATGAAGTACCGGCTGCGATACAACGCCTCATCAACTAGTGTCTCCACACATCCGGAGGGCAACCCGGTACAATTTCACCCTCAGCCCGGAGGTGCAGTGCCCGGCTGCGCTGCGTTTTTACGCAGTGGGGAGCTTCCTGGAGGTGGTGGGAGACGGCACCGGCCTCAGCAAAGCGTCTGTGTTTTGTTGTTTAAATATAATACATTTCCTCATGATTCTCTTACCAAGACTACTTCTTATTTAGTTGTGGTCTTGTTTTCATCATGAAAATAGGTCATTAACAAATATTTATGTCTTAGTTTTTCATTAGAATTATTAGAACACACTTACACACGAGCAGCAGGGAATTAGTGCGTTAGGTAGCAGCGCTGTGTGTGACTTATGTGCTGATGAAGTGGTGGGTGATCGATTTGCCTGACATCGATTGATTTAGTTTCAGCACCGCGGTAGTGGACAGCTCCTGTTGAGAGCGTCTTAAAGAGCGATCCTAAGAAGGGCATTAAGAACTCATCTGGAAAACACTCTTATCTTAGCCACCCTTCTTAGCTAAGACGTTCTTAAGATCGCTCTTAACTGGGAAACGCGGCCAATGTTATTTACTCCGGAATAAATCAGCAGTGGAAATAAATTGGATTTCAGAGAAAGACAGAACACATACCGCATGTAAATGATGACATTATGAGATAAAACACGACTTAACGTTAGGCTGAAATTAAACCGAGCTGTTCTGTCAAGAGACGCAGTGACTTAAACCAACGGTGAGGAGGAAAAAAGTCTGCTAGCTGCTAGGCTAATTTATGTAATGATCATGTTTAAGCTAATAACGTGTGACTAGCAAAAAACAAATGTTTTGTCCATGATAATTGACAGTTATTACTTTGGCAAGTGTTGTTCATCTGTGTTTTATGGCTGTTTGGAGAAGTTTGCCTTCAGGGTTTGAAGCCAGATACGCCTTTGTGATAGTTTTATGAAAAAGACGATGGTTTGGGTTCAAATTAAGATTCCTTCCAGAAAGGTCTCTCTGACAGAAAGCCCTGAACGTTAACTTATCCCATGTGCTGTGTAATGTGTGTTAGTGGAGTCAGTTTAAAGTCAGTTTAAAGTAAAGTTAAACTTTACTGAACTTGTACGGTTACAGTTATTTACATTATTTATGTTGTTTTTATCATTCATGGCCAAAAGCAAAAAAGAAGTAGGTGGCATCTTCTTCTCTGGCAGACTGTGTTAAATGGGCAGATAATATCGTCTCATATCGACAGCAGGACCCTAAATCGCATCAAATAGAAATCGTATTGTGGCAGACTGCGAAATATCGGCAAATACTGTATTGTTGTCCAAAGAATCGATATGATATGGCATTGTGATGAAACTGGTGATTTACACTGCTACAGGTTTATATGCATACAGTAAGCACCATATCAAGATGATGTATCCAGAAACAGATCACAGGTTAATACCAGGAGGAGGTAGGTCACAGAAACAAAGAGAGGATCTGCAGAACAGAAAAGTGAATGATGCCTCCTCTTTAAATTTCTTTTGCTCCATTTTCTCTCCTCTTCATCCATCTGAATCCTACAGATCTGACTCCTCTGACTCCTCCACACCCACACTGCAGAATCACATCACTCTGTCTCTCTCTTCATTACCATAACTGCTCTCCATCAGTCTTTGCCTTCAATAAGATCAATAAGATGTCACAGCACTGATGTCTAATGATGGTTACGCCACCGTCACAGTCACACGTGTTCAGATCATCTCTGACGACTGAGCGCTGAAGGTTTCTGTGATCATCAGCACCAGCCGAGGTTGTGCAGGTTTGTATTTACTGTATGCAGCAGTGATGTTCTGCTTATATCACACTGTAAGGGTAAATCAGAAACTCACAGATTCCAAGTATCCTGTGTGATTCCCACCTGAATACTACAGAGTGAAACTGCAGCCAGAGGAAAACATGATATCCTGACAAGGCTGTTAGCAGAGGCAAATATGTCACAAATACTTCAAGTGCAGAAACCCCCTCGCTCACGCTGCTCGGCTACAGGACGGTGAGTTCACTGTTTCCTCGTCTTCACTCTTGAATCTTTAATAAAAACATTTAGGATCATGGTGACGTTTTGCATTTTTTATTCCGTTTACTTCACTTCGGTTAAAGCGTCGACTTGAGGCAGCTGTGTGGAGTCGACGCGTGTTGTTGTGCTGTGGTGAGTTCATGCGCTGCGAGCCTCTGCCCTCAGTGGGATCCACGATTTCACTGAATAACTTAATGACCTGATTGAGTTTTGCAGTACAGCTTGTTTACGAGCAAACTGGCTAATAGCGACCCATCAAGACGAGCGAGGCAAATATGACCTGAATTTATGAACCACAAACCCTCCGTGTTTCCTTTGGGGAGTCTGTAAAACACAACATTTCTCTTCTCTTCTTCTACACTTTCATTTCAAACTGGCCACAAATGGAGATCTGTAAACAACCAAGTGAGGCACAATGTTTGCAAATGCATGTGTTTGCTTTGCTAAGCCTGTGCAGCATCACTGGAACATGTGTGCACACATAATTTAACCCTTTCAGCTCTGCAATACAAATGGTCCAGTGCAGTGGTACTCTTGCTTATTGTGATGCCATTTCTTGGAGTAACTTCAAATGCTTCATATCCCTAAAATCTGTACAACCACAGCCAAAAGGTTTTGTGAGTCAATAAACCAGAATAATAACTAATACAAGTACTGAAAATGTGTCATTTGAAAAAATAATACAAAAATCTGATAAAAACACAAAACATTTTGATCCAAAAGTTTTTTAAAATGTAAAAAAAAATAGGCAAAACATTTCTCAACACTCCTCAGCTTATTTGAACTGTGTTTATTATTTAGTTTTTGCTTTGTGCACATTTTTATGAGCAGAGTGCAAAGGCGTTTTGGTAGATTCATCATTCATTCCTCAGTGGCACCACCATGCATTTTGGCACGCCGTGTAACGACGCACAATGATGTCATAATGAGAATACAATGTGATGACACGGAAGACAGGAGCCATCGCTTTCTGCTACAAAAAATGAATGCACTCGCTATTTTTTTAGACTTTTAGATTGATACATAAAGGATTATGAAAGCCATAACGGGAAATTCCAGCGCAATTCCAGCAAAATCCTACGTCTGCTCCATAACGTAACAAAAGGTCATGACATGATGATGGGGAGGACAGAAGCCTTAGCGTTCTGTTTCAAAAAATGAATGCTCTAGCTATCATGGTTTTTATTTTAGATTAATATATACAGGGTTATGCAAACAATGATCTGGAAGTTCACAGGGAGATTCCGGCGCAATTCCAGCGAAATACTACGTTTGAGCCACCTGTAAGGAAAGGTAACTTGAGGTCAGGACATGATGGGGATAACAAAAGAATTAATGCGCTAGCTGTTATGGTTTTTATTTTAGATGTATTTAAACAGGATGATGCAAACACAGATCTCCTGCAGCCGTCCATTTTATACGGGTTAATATGCGTTTTAACTGCACTTGCAAAATTGATACTGTTTACATAAATATCTGTGGCAGTGGTTTGAGACTCACAGCTCATCACCCTTCAGATGAAATGTTTAAACTGCTTCTTTGTGTGTCTTGTTTCTTCCTGCTCCAGCCTGAGGTGCTGCAAGGTGCTGCAAAATAAATCAGTGTGAGGGTGTTTTGCATTTTGCTGCATCATGCCCACTACGAAATCACTCAGGAACCCGTGTAGGCAGCTCTGCAACATGCTGTCATGCCTCCGTGCCATAATCTGCCCCAGTGCAGTGTGGGATTTATTGGATCACACTCAGTCACTTGAAGAGGCAGCGAGCAGCCGATTGCACTGTGTGATTTCATAACGAATCAGTCTTATCTTCGCCGCTGTCAGACTCCATCATTGTTCTCTGCCTGTTACATCATTTGCAAGCTTGGGGTCAGCTTTTTCTCACGATATCAGCTGTACCTGAACGTCCCATGACTAAGGGCTCGGAGGATTTTTTGATTCCTCAAGATGCCTCAGATGAACCCAGATCTGAGAGTCTGAGTCACACTCTGCACCTCTGTGTACAATCTGTTTTACTTTTTGGCTGCTCGTATGAGAGCTTATAAGACAAAGCAATAGTACTATTAAATCTGTCTCCATGAGTCATCACTGCGTTTCCCCAGCCTTCATTTCTGCAGGTCTGTCGGGAGCCTCTCTGTTTGCAGAGGAGAGGAAGCGACGCTCTATGTTCCCAACAGCAGTGCAAGCTTAGCAAAGCTTCAAGCGCTCCCAGCACCGAGCGAGGTTAAAACCATTTCAACTGTTAGCGAGAGCGTTGTCCTTCAAACAGGTTTTCCACAGTTGCATAGCAACAGCAATCGCCATGACCAGCGCTTCCAGAGACAGCGGTTAGGTGTTACCAGTTACAAAGGCACTGCCTTGTACACGCATGGGATGACTGCAGCCCTGCATCCTGTTGCTTGCAGCACCACACAGCCCTGTGCACAAAGAAGACTGCCACAGACGGCAGCGAGGCTCCGTCGTTCTCAACACTTCCTGATAGGATGCTCCTAAGATAGTGTTGCCAGGCAACAAACCCAATTCCAGGCAGCGAACAGAGTTCTGACTGAAAATGTATTCAGAGCAACAAAATTACGACAAAATGAGAGCAAAAAACAAAAGCTACCTGCTAAGTGGTTACCATGGTGATTAGTACAGCGACCAACTTCCCTTTAACATAAAGCACAGCGTGTTTTCTTCATGGTCAACAACCAATCCTATTGCTTAGCAAAAATATCTATTACATAACACTGTTCAGTCTGTGCTCCACCAATTATCAGTGTTAGAGATGCTGTAGTCGTTTAGCTGCTGTGTCTCTGGAGGCTAGTGCTCTCCTGCTCTCCTGCAATATGTAAATTCCCACTACAGCCTTCCACTCTGTAGCCCTATTAGCTGATAAAAGGATGAATATTTATCAGCCCTGCACACACACTAATCACACTATCTCAGTACAGAAAGAAGGCACACGGGGCATCAGCTGCCCCCTCTCCTCCGCAGGAAGAAACACTTCAATGTTAAACTTCAACAACTCATCTCTCCTACTCGTACAATAAATTAATTCAGCAGAAGAGCTTTACCTTTAAATCCGTTGCTTGCACTTTTTTATTTTGCCAGCTTAGAATCAAGCAAGAAGATATTTCCAGGTCAAATTTAGCATGTGGGCACGTGTTTCTAGGCTTGCACAAAACCTGCGTGAGAAAAGCTGCAAAGTTAGTAGCGATCAAAGTCAAAGATTGACACAAGTTTTGGCAAAACAGACCATGGGATGAAAGACTGGCAGCCAAGTTTGAGTTTGGAAATTTAGTGAAAGGATGCCATGATAACACCAGTGCCTTGTTTCCACTTACAAATGTGACTGGTGTCCATAAATCTGTAAAGACACTCATGATGCCTCTAGTGTCCGACGCAAGGAAGCATCGTATTGTAATACTTTTGTGTGGCATTATCGTATCATCACACAGAGACCAGGTATCAACTATTTTTATTATATAAATTATTAATTTTTATAATTATATATCAAAAATACAAATTAGAGGTTTGGTAGCCTGCTAGAGTCATATCATCTTTTTCAGTTTACTAGATACATTTTGCTGCAATAACAGCAACTGAAGTGAGATGAACAGGCTAAATAAAACTGTTGATGACAAAGTTTTCCTTTGGGGACATAATTTGCCACTGAAAAATGATAATATAGGTGCTTTCTAGGGATGGGCATCAATTTTTGATTATCGATGATTGATTGTTAAGGCTTTTGATCGATCACAAATAATTTTGATCAATAGTCGCAGTGTTTCCCCTACAATGCCTGGCATAGGTCCGGCGAGCCGCCGTGCCAACGAGACCCCCCGCCCGGCGAGCACGGCGGCTCGACAGGCTTATGAGAACCCGCCGGACCTATGCCAGGCAAAAAAATCAGAAACAGACGGAGGCTCTAATCGCTCTCCAAAACCTCAGCGGCTTCCCTTGAGGCCTCTGAAAACACTACGCCATTGAAAGACGGAGATTTTGCTGAAAACTGAAGCCTGTAACTCTGGCTGGCAACGGTTGTAAACACCCAGGGGTGAACTGCGCATGCACGCCATTCTTCCTCTTTGGCCTGGGGGGGTTGAAGCTCAAAACTGGGGCAGCTGTGCTCTCTTGCGGCCACAGTCTGCACTGCACTCTTTTGTTTTCTCTCTTTTGAAATACTCGCTTATCAATTAATCGACAATTGATCGTTAATTTTTTTGATGATCGAATAATGAATTTTGATCGTTTGCCCATCCCTAGTGCTTTCACACTTGCCCTGTTTGGTTCGGTTCTATCAAACTCAGTTTCATTTGCCCCCTCAGTGCGGTTCGTTTGGGCACGTGTGAACACAGCAATCACACTCAGGTGTGAACACATCAAAACAACTGAGACCTTCTTGAAGAGGTGGTCTCAGTCCGGTTCCAAAGGAACTCTGGTGCGGTTGGTTTGTGGTGAGAAGGTGTTGCGACCTGGATGTGAAGCAACTGCAGTCACATGACACATTGTTTGGGTTAAACATGAGCATGTTACAGTCCTGGAGGATTATTAATGTGCACCTCCTCCTGTGCTGCCTTAATATGCACATTCAGCACATCCAATGCATCAAAACATTGTTTTCTAGTTGGAGCCGCGCCTCGTTTTCAAACTGTATGCTTTGACTAAAATGAACAATGACAGCAATATAGTCCACGATGAGCAGCGCTAAAATCAACCTGCGTAGTTGTCCCTCCATTGTGACATTAGAAAGTGTCACATTTATCTTGCAAGTGTACTCTTCTTCAACGTTTGCTTTACTTCCTGGATTTTTCCCACATGGAAATTCTGACCAATCAAGAGCAGTGTCCTCTGTACATGTGTATGTAAGTGGAAACAAAGCACAATGTTCTACAGCAGTTCAATAACAATCACAATGGATGTTTAGAGGCATATGTCATCCAATAGAACGGCAGAACTCATTCTCTAAAGAAACATTTCAATGAATACCAACCGAGTCATTTTATTGGGAGATTTAAAGCCCTTTGATACTTCCTCAGTATGATTGAGTCGTAATCAAAATGGCATCCTCTCTCAGTTTTTCTTACAAAATAAACTTATTCACACGTTTTACAATCCTGAGATTCTGGTTGTTTTCCAGTCTGTATATAGAGTTCGATCATTTCAACCCACTGCTGAGATCAAGTTTGCCCTCCTTGTGCTATCTTTGGCTTTGGTTGTAGTAAGTATACCTTAAAGTCTAACTTACGATTTGTGGTGGTGGAGGGTGTGGGCGTGGTGGTTGTTGGAGGCGTTCGCTCTGTGCAGCCGCTCGAGCCTCTCCTTCTCTTTCTCCACGAAGTTGGTGTTGGTGCCAGTGCTGGTGGAGGGCACTCGGGTCAGCCGGCTGTGGGCCCGCGGCTGATCCCTGGGCGGGATCGGAGGAGGGGGAGGTGGAGCCGGGGCTGGGGAGGAGACTGGAGCTGGAATCTGGGTGGGGATCGAGATGGAGGGCGGGGCCGAAGCCGGGGCAGGAACCGGGATCGCTGTTGTACTGGTGCTATTGGAGCTGTTGTAGGAATGGTGGGTGGAGGAGGAGGAGTGGTGGTGGTGCTGGTGGTACTGATGGTGGTGGCTGTGGTGGAGGGGGATGGAGGAGGGAGGCTGGGGAGGAGCTTGGTATTGGCTGTTGTGGTGGTGGTGGTTCTTGGTGGAAATGGACGTCGACATGGTCTGAGTCGGAGGAGGCGGCGGAGGAGGAGGAGGGAGAGGAGGCTCAGGGGGAGGAGCAGGTGGAGGAGGAGCAACAGGTTGCCGGTCCAAACGCAGGTCCTTGTTCTCCTGGCTGAGCCGGTCCAGTTGGACCTCCAGCTCCTCGATTCGGCGCCGCTGAGTTTCAAGAAGCTTCTGCTGGCTCTCGATGATGTTGTTGAGTTCAAGAAGGTACTCCACTGCCCGGTTGGGGCTTTCTGGGCTGCCCTGACCTGGGCCTTGATTAGCATCCATGACTAGCTGGTCTGAGGGTTAGCACAAAGGCTAATGGCTAGGGAACCTCAAGCTAAACAACCGCTGGGGAAATGCTCAAGGTGACCAAGGTTCACTAATTCTAAATTCTAAACTACAGAGCCTGAATGCTGTTGGCTGTTACAGTTGGTTAGATCCAGGTTGTAGCTAGCACTGAGGCTAAATGCTAAACGTCTGCACTGGATGAAATGCTGCCTGAGTCACAGCTACAGCTGGTGCAGAGCCAAAGGCTAACTCGCTGAGTGTTAGATATCACAGGGGCTGGTAGATTGGTGACACAGGTAAATGAGCTAGCAGGCTAGCACAACTGAATAAGACTCAAAACAACAGAAGAAACTGGACTCAATCCTGTCTAACTTGGCCACCGAGCCTTACTATGTACTCTACTATCTAGTCTACAACCTAAAACCTAACGTCTAAATAACTACGAAACTATTCCCTATGGCCCTAAGCCCTACACCCTAAAAACTAAACTACCCTTCACCCTCCCCCCCACCAGAGGTAAGTGGGGGGGAGAGGACTTTTTCTTCTTTGAGTTCTGTTTCGAAGATCAAGATGGACCTCGTCCTCGCTGGCTCCAATCAGAGAGGTTTACCGAGTCGTCGACCATCCCCTGGTTCAGTCAGGCGTTTCTGCTGAGGTTCAGACCCATAACGGTTAAAAACAGGACAGATATAAAGAAAGGATTGTCTCCCCCCCCCAAAAAGTCTTTCTGTTTGTCAGTGAGTCAGTTGTATCCACTCTTTACACTCCATGCAGAAGATCACAACATTGGTTTCCAGGAAGCAGGTGTGGAGAACTTCACTGACAGAGGCTTTATTTGTCCCTCTGTGTCAAAGATATTGCACCTTATCATTGTTGAGCAACAGAAGCTTGTCCAGCACCAGTGGTACAAGTGATATTTTTTTTCCCTGCATCCAATACAAGTGTTTTTCCAGCAGAAATGCAGTCTGCAAAAGCTTGCACGAACTCCCAAACAAGCTGACTAACAGCTGGCTCCCCTGTTGTGCCTCATAATAAAATCCCAGGGTCAGAACCCCTGCGGTAATTCTCCAAGTCAAGAGTTTTCTGAGCAGGGAAAGAGAATTCAGTTCAGACCCTCTCCATCAACAAAACAGCCTGCAACCAAACCCAGGGAAATCAACACAACGCAAAGCTCCACGAAATGAAAATGGAATGTCCGTCGAAGATCATCTTCTGACAAACATGGAAGAGGAGAGCGTCACCTCTTCCTGGTCCATGGGTTCATCTGCAGGCATCAGCCTGTCGTCCTGCAGTCGGTCTGTCAGAGGAAGTGATGCGCAAAGGTTAAATGTCATGTCAGACGTTTGTCTTCTTCCTGGATACGATGAGGCATCTGGGATTCACGGTCATTATCTTTCCACTGGATGGCATATCCAGATCCTTCTTCATGTCATCCGCCCGTTACATGAAAAAGAGGAGAAGAAAGAAAGAAAAGATGAGGAGACAGGAAGTTGTAAAACAGGAGAGGAAGAGCCAACACAAGTACAAACTTGTGATACTTTTAAAACGTTCTTTCTAGGAGAATCACCTCTTTATTTTTCCTTGTATTATCATTTAGTCTTTGCCCTCTCGGTTTGACTTCCCGTACTTTTGCTTTTATTTTAAATTTGATATTCTCACCTGTTTCTAATCTTTCATCTTTACTTCCTGTCTCTTTTATTCTTTTGTCTTTTTGCCTGCTCTCTTTATCTCCATCCTTTCTCTGCTCTCTTCCTGATCTTTCCTTTTTCTTTTGCTCTCTTTCCATGTGCAGTTGTCTTCCTCTATGTAGTTTTCTCTTTTCATATAGCTGTTACTGTCTCATCTCCATCCCTTTCATTTCTCTCTTTCTCTGTGGTTGCTAGGAGTGTGAGGTCTCTCAGCCCATAAATACCAATGACATGCTCTGTCTAAGCCATCAGAGACAAGAAAAATCATCACACCCCATCAGCCTCTCCTCCTACACTCTATCACCATCCCTCCTCCGTCTTAGTCCACCTCTTTTTGTCTCTCGCTCTCTCTTTCATTTCATTTTCTATTAATTTCACTCAGTTTTAGATCTTGTGCTGATCTCTGCCGATGCCATCCTGTGATGTTTTGTGTGCATCACTTTATCAGTGCAATATCTAAAGTCAGTACATTTCAACACTGCTCTTGGTCGCACAGCCCAGGCAAGAAGAAAATGTTGGTGTTGCACGTTTCTGCAAACCACCGATATTTTACATTTTCATACATATCATATCAACGTGTCCAAAGTGACGTAGTTCTGGTTACATGGAGATGAGCCGACTGTCATCTGGAGGAGAAAGAGATGGTTTATGGCGTGAGACCTATATGAGACAACTGCCAAACTGTATACCACTGTTTGAGAAAACAAACTACCAAACTGGTTCAGCAGCATTTCCAGTCATGATTGTGGCATCATAACCAAGAATTTTGAGCCAAAACATTTGGGCTGGGCGATAAAAAAATAACGATGATTATCTAGATATGATTTTACTCAATAAAGATATAATACATGTTTGATAAATCCTTGATAGAATTAAATGTCCCATCCCCCCGTAGTCAGGGGTGGTAAACGCCACACCATAAACACCAGCTGTCACCTCCCATTACCAAAAGAAAATGTGGAAGTTGTAGTTTTCTGCATCGATACAGAGTCCACGGCGTACGCTACACTGTAGCCTGACATGCACCTCCCCAAAAATGTAACTACACGTCACGGCAAAAACAATTAGGCCTCACAAAATAGCATTTTAAATCTTGTGTGTGATTTATCCTGGCTTCATATGAGCAGAGGAAATCTCCGCTAGTCGCTAATTTAAACAATGTAAAATGCCATAGGCTTGTGCTAATAATGTTAGCATGTTGTTCCCTCAGTGGAAACCAAACTTTGATTTACTTTAATCTCACAAATAAGAAACAGTAAATTGTGAAGACAATAAAGCCTCCACAAAAAATCATTTTAAGTCTTGTGTGTGATTTATCCTGGCTTCATATGAGCAGAGGAAATCTCTGCTCATTGTTACGCTAATTTATACAATGTAAAATGCCATAGGCTTGTGCTAATAACGTTAGCATGTTGTATTTGTTTGGAAAACGTGTTTAGTATAAGACAGTTGTTTTGTTAGTGAACCTTGTGAGTTGCAATGGAGCCAAATTTTGTAACGTTACCATTGTTAAATGTTGCTGTTGTCCCTGGCTTCATATGAGTAGAGGAAATGTCCGCTGGTCACTAAGCTAATTTATACAATGTTTTGTGCTAATAACGTTAGCATGTTGTATTTGTGGGGAAAATGTGTCCAGATAAAGACAAGTGTTTGTCTGTGAATGCTGCGAGTTATAGTGAAGCTGATTTGTGTACTTGTGTACTGAAACTGCCTCTATTAAGCCATGTTTAATGTGTGTTTAATGTGTGTTTTTAATCAACTAAACTTTATAGCATTACACAGAAACCTCACCGCCCACTAGTGTTTTGGAGGTGTAACTGCAGAGTGACACAGACAGACCTCCACAGAAGTATAAATGCTCACAACAGCGACTGTGGCGTAGGCACTGCATAGAACTGACGCACAAATATAAATCCGCCCTAATACGTACAGTAATGTTAAAATGTTACAGCAACATTCAACACCCTTATAAAGTTAACACCGTAGCGCTACCCCACATTTGAATTCACCACATAATGTTAGCAACAGTAGCTGTAGTGACTTTGACCTTTGACCTTCAACCACCAAATTCTCATCAGTTCACCACTGAGTCCAGGTGGACGTTTGCGCCAAATTTGAGGAAATTCCCTTGAGGTGTTCTTCAGATATGATGTTCACAAGAATGAGACAGGCAGCTGGGCAACCCAAAAACATCATCCCTCCAGTGAAGGCTATCGCTGGCGCACAGACATAAAAACGCCAAACGGATGGCATTTGGAAGAACAGAACAGACGCTCAGCGCCTCATCACACTGCTGACATTTGTGGTATAGCGTCAATATGAGGTGCCCGAATTGCAAAGAATTTTTTAAAAATACGCTGGCCTCGGGGGAAAAAAAATGCTTTTGTGGACATTGAGACTAAGATGTTTCTTGGTGCCATGTTGAAGGATATCTTGGTAATGAAATCCCTCATGCTGCTGAAAATGTGCACACTTTTCACCAGTTGCCACTTGAAGTCACTAATGTGCAAAAATGCTGCCTTAGAAAAAGTTTCATCAGTAGATACTGCACTATCACGGTGAACACACGCATGCACGCACGCACGCACGCAGGAAATGACCAGCTCTCTGGTCTTTATTGCAAAGCGGCCAAACACTTTCAGTTTTTATATCTCTTCCCATTAAGCACATTCAATTATTCATGACTCACTAACTGACCACCATCCCTCTCTGCCTCTGTCTTCGTCAGGGTCTCTCTACCTTTCTCTCTGCAGATGGTTGGCTGGTGCTGCCTGAATGGTCTGTTCCAAATATACTGTACATGAAGCCAGGCAGAAACATAGGCGCCCATAATGGTGTTTATTGAGCTCCCATTTCTGACACTGAACGGCATCTGTAAAAGTGTTTTTTTTAAATCATTTTTATATTCTCATTTAAACTGTGACTGTGACCTGAATGACAGATAAATATATAGTTTATCAACTCTTTTGAATTCACACTTCTGAACTCTTAAAGCAGCAGTGTGTAGGATGATTTAAACTGGTAAAAACAATGAATCAAGTTCACATTAAAAAAAACAAGAATCAGTGTTTTTCTGACGCTGCAAACTATGGTGGCAGTGATGTACATAAGAATACAGATATGTCCCTATCAAGAGCCAGTGTTTGGTTTCATAGTTCTGGGCTACTGTAGAAACATGGTGGTGCAACATCGTGATCTCTGTAGACAAAGACCCACCCCCTATATAGACATAAATGGCTCATTCTAAGGTAACAAAAACAGAACTTTTCTTATTTTCATGTGATTATACAGAAAAGAAAACATACTTATCAAATTATATTCTATTTTTGCCAATATATCCCCCTAAATCCTACACACTGGACATTTAACTGCATTAGAGAGTAACTTAGCAGTAAGTTAATTTTCTCTAGCTAGCGGCTAGCTAGCATGTTCTGGTAGTGATAAACCTGCAGAGAATGATCGGCTAAATCTGCAGCTACCTTCGACTTTAAAGAGCTGTAGAGTGAGTTTCAACTAGTTGTTTATCTGTTCAGCAGTAACGTTACTGTTCTGGTTTTCTCTTGCTGCTCTCATAGCATCATTTTCACAGAAAAAGCAGTAAAAAGCCAATTACACTACCTGCTCTGCAGCAAACAGCGGACAGACACAGTTAGAAACTAGCTTGTGAGCACAGTGGAGCATTTAGCAGCTAAAGAGAGAGACATTTCCCTCAGGGGTGGTGGAGACCAAAAACAGAGCTTAAAGACAGTAAGTAGCGGAGTGGACACAAACACAAAGACTCCTAGTGAATCATCATGTTGCTCTGTAACTGCTGGATGTGTAAATAAGCAACTGTTTGCTAAAAGCTCAAACACATCTCAAAAGCTGGCGACATCTCAAAAGGTGACGATGCGTCAAAGCTGTGTTCACGTGTTTCAGTTGACCAAAAAAATATCACTTAGTGTAAGTTTACATTTACTGTTTCCAAAGTCATTAATGAACCTTCACACTTAAACTCTGGTCATTTGATTGATTTGACCCTTTGATTATGTTGAATTTATTGTTCCAAATAGAGGCTGACATTTTTTACGGGATTCTTGCATGATGGGAGTCAATTTCACTATTCCTCACTTGACTGTGATGAGACAGGAAACAGTCAACGGCAGTAGGCGGGAGAATAATAATAACAATATTTAGCTCATAATGTGAAGTTAATCAGGAGCTATTAGTTTGTTTCCAGAGAGCAAAGGAAATATATGCCCGACAGTATGCAACGTTTTCTCACAGAACGGTTCGTAGGGTATCCTGTTAGCATCAAACTAACTGACTGTGCACTACTTATTTACCACATGGTTGTAGCAGTTAGATTCAAAATAAGGTTGTTAACATGTAGGTTTTCACTTTCAAGGAATTTGTTCTGTATTTCGTGCACACAGCGAGCATACAATTCATATATCACGAGGAAAAAAAATTAGAGGCAAAGTACTGCAACAATCATGAACATAGATAAAGAGTAGAAAAGCTACAATTAAACATTAAAATGAACATAACTATGTGCAATGAAGCTGTTTCAGCTGTTACATTAGGAGTTATTTCAGCATTATGCCATCCACCTTATTTCCAGGGGCACTACTGCAATGATTTATGGGTAAAACTTCCAACAGGCAGCAGAAGCACCAGTAAACTAGTTAGTTAAACTATGGTTAGTCCCAGTGGCTAATTTTGGAGGCGAATGGCCAATGACATTTCTTTTTGAAAGTAATTCAGCTCCAATTTAGCAAATACCGCCTTGTTTTTAACAAATATTTAACCAACGTCAAATTAGAGATTTCTAATATGTCACTGCATATTATGTCCCTAACATTACAAACAATCAGGCTTCAACATCAGTGTTGAACATGCACCAGAACAAACAGAAGGCTGAATTCACAAAAGGATTGCGTGGCTTTTGCGGCCGCTAAACCGGTAAAAATGGAGCAAACACATACCTTCTTATTCACAAAGCACGCACAGAGGGTGAAATGTTCCACTAACTGCGCTGCCAAGCAGATTGTGTCTCGGTGCTCCGGTGTTATTTGCACGTCTTTAAATGAAGTAATATGCATACATTTGGCACAAAAATTGCCCCTTTCTATGCAAATGAGCCTCATTGATAAACAACGTCTAATTCACTAACACCAGCGCTAATAGCCACACGCAGTTTGAGTGAAGTAAATAACGTCTTTAGAAAGCTGGTGCAAACTGGGCGCTCCTCTGTGGAAGCCTCTCGCCCAGACTTTTTCCAGTGATCGTGGCAGCAGTGATCGTCTGTTAAATCAGTCTGTAAATAATATTTTGACATTATTATTATAATCATTATTACTTTAATGGTATCCGAAGATACTGATGCGTTGAACAGGTGACAGTCTGCGGTCGTTCTCAAAACGCACTTCTGTCACGCACTTCAAAAGCAACTTTCAATGATTTATTTTACGAAACGGGGGAAACAAACGTGAACAAAAACGGTTCCATAATTCATATTAAATTCAAAAGATAACGAAAAAACAGCTACAAGTGAGAGGGAATAGTGATAAAGTGGTCAAACTTGGTCAAATCCACAGCCTCAACCCATCTGACACTGTTAGACTGACTCACCAGCAGACATCACTACATGAGGGTATACAGTATTCAGTGCTTTGCCAAACAAAGTCTGCCATTGTTCTGCCACGGTGTTCTTGGTGCAAAGCCAGCATTTATGCTTTGCCATGTGTGGCTTATTGCAATCAGGGGCAAATCAGGGGCAAACTGCACACAGCTGCCAAACTTTGTGGGCGTGCTATCAGCGGCCGCAGTTCATTCTTTTCGAATTCAGCCCAGAGATTGTTCCTGTAAACAACGATACAGTTTCCATCACCAACATATGGAGAGGACTAGGTTGCCACCCGTTTAATATGGGATCATCTCGTACTGAAAAATATGTGCCCTGTCTCTTACTAAATCAATACTGGACGTGATTTGTCTTGTGTTTTTAAACCTACTTTAGCCCCTTTTACACTGCCAGATTTTCCACGAATGTTGGGCCATTTTTCCGGCAAGCTGCGAGCGTTTAGACACACAGAGCCGGATTGGCAAGTTGATCCGAGGTGCCCAATTTTCCGCCTCATAGGGTAGACATATTGGTAGAACCCTTTTAGTTTAAACAGACCAGGGGCTGTTGAAGACTTGTGGGAGGAGCTGTTGATGATGCTGCACGTGCGACTCACTGGCGGTGGATAAACAGGAAACAGCTGATAGCAGGAATTAGCGAGCAGCTAGTAGCAAGAGGGAAACACAAACCTGACAGACACTGTAAAGATGAGCAACTGGGGAGACAAGGAATTGTGTGCCCTCCTTGTCCTCGCAAACGAAGAGGCCATTAACCGTCAGATGACGGGGATGGTGAAAAACGGGTTGACTTATGAGAGAATCGCCGAAGGACTGACCAGCCGTGGCTTCCCTCCCACATCACTGTTTACACCACACGCTGAGCTACATGTTTTGTTACTTGCTCACGCCCCCCACTGCCCTGAAAAAGGCGCATTCTGTATAAACAAAAGTAGGTAGGCGGCATTTTGCTGCACTCCCCGATTTTGTTTTTATACTGCCAATGCTGAAAAAAGACTGATTGGGCTTTCCTGCAAATTTGCATAACGGCTTTTAATGTCTAAACTACGTTTTCACATGTTTGGAACTACATAAGAAATAATAAAACCAAGAGGTTCAAGAGCGCAGAGGTATTAAATCAGAAATTGCGGAACAGAATGACACCCAGGATGACACATTTGTTACTCAACGTCAGTACATGATATTCCTATCTTTACTGTTTGACTGAGTTCTCAACCTACATTAGAAAATTATCTGTCATAAAATCAACTAGGCAGCATACCTGAATTACGCATTTAAGGCGGATTTATACTTGTGCGTCTGCTCTGTGCAGAGCCTACGCATGTGCTGTAGCTTAAGCAAGTACGTAGGCTGTTGTGAGCAGTTAACACACATTAAACATGGCTTAATAGAGGCAGTTTCAGTACACAAGTACACAAATCAGCTTCACTATAACTCGCAGCATTCACAGACAAACACTTGTCTTTATCTGGACACATTTTCCCCACAAATACAACATGCTAACGTTATTAGCACAAAACATTGTATAAATTAGCTTAGTGACCAGCGGACATTTCCTCTACTCATATGAAGCCAGGGACAACAGCAACATTTAACAATGGTAACGTTACAAAATTTGGCTCCATTGCAACTCACAAGGTTCACTAACAAAACAACTGTCTTATACTAAACACGTTTTCCAAACAAATACAACATGCTAACGTTATTAGCACAAGCCTATGGCATTTTACATTGTATAAATTAGCGTAACAATGAGCAGAGATTTCCTCTGCTCTTATGAAGCCAGGATAAATCACACACAAGACTTAAAATGATTTTTTGTGGAGGCTTTATTGTCTTCACAATTTACTGTTTCTTATTTGTGAGATTAAAGTAAATCAAAGTTTGGTTTCCACTGAGGGAAATGGTTTCAGCTTACAGAAATAAACAGGGGGTCTGCGTCACCGCCACATGTAGTTACATTTATGGGGGAGATGCACATCAGGCTACGGCGTAAGGGTCCACGTCATTGGTTCGACATCCCATTAGTCCGACTGTCCGCGGTGCTGAACGGCTTGCGGCGGGCATATGGTGCGCCGCGACTAGCTTGAGGTGGAGCAGGCTCACGGCTTATGTGTTTGCCACTTTCTTTTTCATTTTAACCCACACCATGATCTTTTCCTGACCCTAACCAAGTGGTTTTTGTGCCTAAACCTAACCAGACCTTAACCACAGGGCATCATGATGATTTCGGAACGGACTTCGGAACAATGAGTTTAATATGGTCGGAACAATGGGATGTCGAACCAATGGGCAGTTCCCGTAGGGTATGGCGTTGATTCACTGCAGAAGTGTAATTCCCACTTCAATCATCTCAGCTGAGAATGTGTTACTGATTTACCGTACCTCTTTCATACTGTCCAAAATGCCAAAAGTTACTGATCTCACTACTTCTTTATATTACTGATGAAGTCTGCTGCTTAATTCGGCCTCATATTTCACACAACAGAACTCTGTTTAAGCAGACGTAAAAATGTGTGAACTGCCGTGTTAAGGCAGACAAGCAGTGCGTTAGCCAAGAAACATCACGTTAATTCACTTTACATGGAGCTAAAATCAATACAGAACTATGTTAAATTTTCGCCCAAATTCAGTATCGTCTGTTTATAAGTTTTGAGAAATCACAAATCATCTTTTAGAAGGAGTAGATGTTTATCGTTAGCTAGCTCTGGCTCCATAATGTTAGCGTAGCAAGCTAAGCTAATCACTAACACACTCAGTTAGAAAGCAAAACAACCAATGCTTTGAGATGGCTGTCAGAGATGGCAGAGGTGCGATCACGTTTTTACTGTCTGAGGTGTAACAGGTGGTGTGTTTTATGCTTTATTCAACAGTAGCTCTAGGAAAGAGGATTAGCGTACCGTTAGCTTAACTGTTACCATTGGAACGCAGAATCACACTGGAAGTTGCACCCATAATTCACACATGGGGGCTCAGAATAAGGTGGACACTGTGTAGTTTATTAAATATGCTTTGTTTATATATAAATATGGAGTTTTAATATGAATAAATGCAGTTTTCTATATTATTGAAAACACAACATGGGAAAAGGATCAAACAGGAGTCTGTCTTTCAGAATTAGGACAGGAGTGAAAATCCACTCCAGCGTCACCCTCAAATGAGCCATTTAATGTCTGATATACTTATATTTTCCTGGGTTTAAAATGTGAAACAAGTTGTGAAGTAAATCCTGACTCTCAGTACAGTACGTACTTTATATTCACACTGAATTTATCAAAGTGTGGGCGGTTTGAACAGGTTTTTTTTTTTTAGTGTTCGCATTTATATAATTTCAGTTTGATTTAACAGCAGCAGGACTTTTTTAATTGGCCAATTTTACAGTCATGTTATCTGCCATCGACACACACACACACACACACACACACACACACACACACACACGGAGTAGTTCATACAGCCCACACATTTTACACACAGCAGCTCACAGCGCACGTACATGCATGCACACACACACGTGAAACACATCACGTACACATGCATGCATCACACACTGAATTACCATAGGCTGCACACACACACTCATATAACAGTTCTCATGGCCTACATAGCCAACAGTTACATACATGACACACACATACCAGCACCCGCACACGCACACACACACACGCACACACACACACACGGACACGATGCAGCATCCCCCCCAAAAAAAAGAGGAATTAAAAAGCAGGCAGCAGAGTCTCACAGGTTTCAGCGGCTCCTGCAGAGGTGATGGAGGGATGAAGGTGGGGGAGGAGGAAGAGGAGGAGGAGGGAGGATTATTGATCCCTGCTCATCCCTCTATCTCCTCCTCCGCTGCTGCTGTCACCATCATCTCCCTCCGAAAAAAAAAAACACACAACTGCTGCTCCGCCGTTTTTCCTCTCCTCCTCTTCTTGATCAGATTATGATCAATTCAATCCCTCCTTCTTTCCCTTCATGTATTCCTCTGCTCGCCTCAATGCTGCTGCTGCTGCTGCAGGCCCAGCTCCTCTTCCTTCTCCTTCTTCTTCCTCTTTTTCTTCTTGTTGCCGAGTCAATCTCTTTCTAATTATCATTCCTCTGCGTCTGACAGCCGAGCGATCCGCTGCTGCAGAGCTGATGATCCCCCCTCTCCCTCTGTCTCTGTGCGCGCATGTGAACGGACGCTGCTGTGGTTATTATCACTGGTAAAATATTAGTTTTTTCTCCTCCGCTGTTCTGCCGTAGAAAGAGGAGGAGGAAGGAGGGAGGAGGTGTCGAGTCCAGACAGGCTGCCTGGATAGATGGATGGACGGATGGAGGGATGGATGGATGGAGGAGGTGGAAACAGAAGAGTGGAGAAGGGAGAAGGAGAAAGGAGGGAGGAAAAGTGTGTGTGTGTGTGTGTGTGAGTGTGTCGGTGGCAGAGAGAAAAAACACGCACCGTCACGCGGCGACAAGCGCAGAAATCACATCACCGCTGGTTTACCGCACAACCAGGAACACCACACACACATTACAGAGGATGTTGGAGGCTGTGGTGCAAATGTTACCAACATGACGGACTTCAGCTTCAGTACAGGAACATTAAACATACTACAAATTAAATGCTACAGAGTGAAGAACAGATCTATGACAGGCTCGTGATCACAGGCTGCAGGTAAAAATATTTAGGAAATCCAGCCTAATTTATGTCTGTGTCACTCTGCAGTTACACCAAAACACTAGTCGGCGGTAGGGTTTCTGTGAAGTATTTTAAAGTTTAGACGACTCAAAACACACATTAAACACACATTAAACATGGCTTAATAGAGACAATTTCAAACACAAGTACACAAATCAGCTTCACTATAGCTCGCAGCATTCACAGACAAACACTTGTCTTTATCTGGACACATTTCCCCCACAAACACAACATGCTAATGTTATTAGCACAAGCCTATTACATTTTACATTGTACAAATTAGCCTAGAGGCTAGCGGACTTTCCTCTACTCATATGAAGCCAGGGACAACAGCAACATTTAACAAAGGTAACGTTACAAAATCCGGCTCCATTACAACTCACAAGGTTCACTGACAAAACAACTGTCTTATACTAAACACATTTTCCAAACAAATATAACATGCTAACGTTATTAGCGCAAGCCTATGGCATTTTACATTGTATAAATTAGCCTAACAATGAGCAGAGATTTCCTCTGCTCATATGAAGCCAGGATAAATCACACACTACTTAAAATGCTATTTTAGTGGAGGCTTTATTGTCTTCACAATTTATTGTTTCTTATCTGTGAAATTAAAGTAAAAAAAGCTCCATTTCCACTGAGGGAAATGGTTTCAGCTTACAAAAATATACATGTACGGCGTCGATTCCACGCAAAAGTATAAACTCTGACAGGGGGCCCCTGTTGCAGTAAATGTATCCAAGCTACAATGATTATTAATTGAGTATTCATACAGTCTTAAAAAGTACTAACAATGCTAACGACGGAACGGAAACGTGCAACAACAACAGTTGAGGCAATTTCAGTTGACTGAGGGGTCTCAAACTAACGATCTGAATCTCTGACTTTCACGGGGCAGCCTTAGTAATCCCGGAGTGACTCAAAATAGAAAACTATCACCATACATTGTCTTCAATAACAATGGTATCGTGATACAGCAGAATAGTGCATATGGGTCCCAACTTAGTGCCTCTTTAACACACGCAATCACACACTGTAATCATTGTAGGCTGACTTACAGTTGTTCAAGTGTTAGCAGTGTTTCTCTACAACAAGAGGAAAATGCAGATGAGTCACGTGGTCAAGCCAAGTTGCCACAATACAATGTTTGCAAACAACGGACATGTTATGTTTACATTTCAAATTCCGTTTCTAAATTGACATAATCCTAATTACATGTATATTAGCTGACTTCTTCATTGAGAAGAGGAGGGGATGGTGGATATGGCTGCCAGGTTGCAGACACTGTTCGAGACCAACAAACAACAAAAACTGGTTGTTTTTACTGAAACACTGCAGCATTTCCAGCAACAATTGTGCCACCAAAACTTGGTATTTTAAGCCCAAACACGATCTTTTCCCAACCATAAGGAAGTGGTGTTTGTGCCTTGAAATAACCATGTTTACCACAACGTTGCTGAAACGTAAAGACACATAAGGTTTAAACATATCCGCTACATAATAACAGACGTACTTTATGTGACACGGGCTTCCCATAGGTCATGAAATTCCTCGCAAAGTTATGTAATTAGAAATCTGTTATCCAGGCCTGAAATGTTTTGGGATTAACAGAATGTATGAAATATATATTGAATATAGGCCTGTACCCGACTCCCGTCCCGTTTTGTACAATTATTCAACAATTCTTTTTGTTTTCTTGTTTTTTTCTTTTCTTCAAATAGAGCCTTAACAGGGCTCCGCAGGACTATCAGTGTGACATTGGCATTCACATAATATAGTAAACAAGCTAACTGCGCTAACGAACCTGTACCTGAGGCAATCCTTTTCCTTTAAATCTATTGTGTCATGAGCTACGTCACACGTCATGGAGCGAAGGAGAGAATCTGCTGTGTGGAGGTATTTCACACTATTTCAACTGCTGTTGCACAATTGTTTATTTTTGTTAAAAATAAATAGTTCATCATTGCATTAATCTGTTTCATCTTGTTTCATTTTATCTTAGGAAAGAACTGTGTAGACATCAATGCCTGATGCCTCCGTTTTCTTCTGTCCTACATGTAAAGGTAGCTTTTTAGGTCAACCATGGTATCGGATCGGTATGGGGTATCAGCTGATAGTCAAAAACACAGCATTGGGATCGGGATCGAAACTGAAAAAGCTGGATCTATGCATCTCTACGCTGGAGTCAATACTGTAGTTCCCAACAAATGTGCAATGTTTAGATAACCAAAAACCAACTGACATACAGTGAGTCCAGGGCTTGTGGGGCCCTTAGTGATCTGTGGCTCCTTGGCATTTGTCCACTTAGTAATAAAGATTCTATCCAGAATGTAAATCTGAGGCTGAAATACAAAAGACTGTATGTTGGTCTGTATGAAATTACACCGTATTAAGGCTGAGACAATGGAACACATAAAGTCGCTTAACAATAGAGGTGGGACAAAACAATGGTAAAATTCATCTTTCAATACGTTATCAATACACTGTCACCAGAAGAAAAGGAGGGAGCTGAGCTGGGAGGCAAGGCTTTACATCTACTGGTGCATCTACGTCCCAACCCTCACCTATGGTCATAAGCTCTGGGTAGTGACCAAAAGAATGAGATTGCAGATGCAAGTGGCTGGAATGAGTTTCCTCCGTAGAGTGACAAATCAGTGGCTCTTCTTCATGACAAACTCTTAATTCTGTGTTTTTTATACCTCTGCGTCAGCGACAGCCATGGCTGGAGGAATTATGTTTTCTGATTGTCCATCCATCCATCCATCCATCCATATTTCAAGAATGCCTGAAGGTACTGTCTTCAAATTTGGCAATAACATCCACCTGGACTCACAGACATACTAATTAGATTTTGGTGGTCAAAGGTCAAGGTCACTGTGATGTCATCAGTCTCATTTTTGTGAACGTAATGTCTTAAGCCTTAGAGATAGGGTGAGGAGCTTGGACATCCGGAGGGAGCTCGGAGTAGAGCCGCTGCTGCCTCACGTCAAAAGGGGTCAGTTGAGGTGGTTCAACATCTGATCAGGATCCTCTTGGGCACCTTCTGTTAGAGGTGTTCCGGGCACGACCCACTGGTAGGAGGCCCCGGGTCAGACCCAGAACACGAGGGATTACATATCTCATGCCTGGAAATGCCTTGGGGTCCCCCAGGAGGAGCTGGAATGCGTTCCTGGGGAGAGGGATGTCTGGGATGCTTTACTTGGCCTGCTGCCCCTGCGACCCGGCCCCGGATGGAAATAGATGGATGGCGTCACATATCGATATTTTTATTAAAACATGCCAGCACTCTTAACGGATTCCCCTGTCAATCTGTGGGTAAGGTTAATGGAACTAACTTGCTGTGAAGGAGAAACTCACAGGTGAAAGATCGAACAGTGCGGACAGCAAGGGTAAAAGAAATCAGAGAGGCACCGTCTGATTCTGATTCTGATCTTTCAAAGGTCAAAAGTCCAGGCCCACTTCGGCTTTTATAACACAGACAGAACAAACAAAATTGCTAAAGAGTACAAGATGTGCAAGAGCTGTCTCGTGAAAGTGAAGTACCAGAATGAATGTTGCCGTTAAATGTTTCCCACACATTTTTACTGATGAATTTTCAAAACTTTTCCATAACTTTTCCATAATACTGTAAAACTTCAATTAGTAGCCCGGGCTATTATTTGCTTAATTCGCTAAAATCAACAGGCCTATATTTGGAACTGGCCTTTAATTCCTTTCATACAAAACTGTCGCTCAGCAAAGATCAGAATTTAATTGTTTATTTAATCAGTATGAACATGAACACACCAGAGGCTTACAGACTTACAGCACTTGAGGATTACAGCACCAGCATACCAACACATCCCCACTTTATCCTGTTAAAACAATCCTCACAACTTGGATTGATTTTTATGAAAAACCCTTTTGATTCTTTTGATCTGAGGAACCTTACGGACTAAAGAAATATGAATAACTAATGGGGTAATTGAGGAATGGACAAATAATTTGGGGTAGCCAACAACCAGCTGTTATACATCCAAAGAACTTCTATAAAAAAAAAATGAACTGCTTGGCAACCAGACCAGGCCTCTAATTAAAACAGGTGTTTATTTGTCAAAATGTGTAGCCACACTGGGCTCGTAAAGGGGACTAGGCTTTAAACTGAAGTTTTATGGTATTTTACCCCATCACCCTGAATTTAAATAGTCTAAAATAACGTTAGACCCACGTAGTGATCACAGGGCGCAATGAGGCTCGTACTCCAGCGTGCTGAAAGAGGCATTGAAGCAAAAATATAGCACAGCGTATGGTGTGCAATTCCTTTGGGTTTTCACTTACAGTAGACACAAAGTGGTGACGTTATCTGCTACAGCAGGCATGAAATATTTGCAGACGATGGCAGTCTGTTGAGCGGCCTTTTGGTTGTCTTTATGCATTTCCGCGTTAGCATGACCAGAGCTGATTTCCAGATGTTGCTAATGTCAAAGATTTTGATGCAGAGTCTGCATCCAGCGCAGCTAAGGTCTGTCACTTCACTCATGTACGACAAAGTACCTGTTGGGCAGAGTGGTCCCTCTGCTCTCAGAGTTAAGTTATTATACAGTATATATCATATAATTGGAATATTATTAGTGATGCTTTAATACATAAACAGCATTTTAATGTTACAGCTGGTGGAGGTGGAGCACATTTTAACTACATTATATACTACTGGAAAGTTCAGTCTGTAGCACTGTATTATTTTATAAATTGATCACGTGTTTTGCTTTTAAAATCTTAATTTTATAAAGTCATCCAGGTGCCAGATGAATGTAATGGAGTATAAAGTACAACATGTTCGTCTGAAATGTAAAAGTACCTCAAAACTGTACTTTAAAGAGTACCCACAAAATTACTATTTTAAACTGCCCACCGCATAGATTTGAATTTATATTTAAAAAAAGAAGGTTTTTCTCACATGCGTCCACGGTGAACAAAGAATCCAAAAAAGGCAAACATTCTTCGTGAAGAAAAGTAAACGTATGCTAGGATAGTGAAGGAATGGCTCGCCATACTCTGAAATTATTTAGGGTTAGGGTAAGAGTGTCAGGGTAAGCCAATGCACTCCTCTTGCCTAAACCTAAACAATTATACCAATGAAGGCAACAAGTCCAAGCCAATCATAGGGAGAGTAGGGTGGGCCATTCCCTCACTATCCTAGGATTCACAAAGTTGTATCAAGAAGGTATCGACACAAACACTCATCTGGCGTATCTGATCTGATCCAGTCAGGGCACCCCTCAATATTTAACCTTAAAATACAGAATATTATAGTCACACTACAGCAGCTGTTAAGTTGTGTCCACTGAGGCTTTAGTTTGCCACAAGTTAACACGTCTGGCAGCAGGTAGTTTACACTCAACCCCTTTACAGATTGATAATATCGTATACATAATAATAAAGTTAATGTAAAGAGACAGCACATAAGCCTAAACTACGGTTGCAATGGTATTGAGATTTTCATGGTACAATAACCGTCTGGGAAACTATTGTTGTTTCAAGGTATCACAGTATTACAGAATCATTATTATTATTAGAAGTCAAAATGACACTTAAAGGAATGAAAGAGCAGCTGGGGAGACAAGGAATTGCGTGCCCTCCTTGTCCTCGCAAACGAAGAGGCCATTAACCGTAAGGTGACGGGGACGGTGAAGAATGGGCCGACTTATGAGAGAATCGCCGAAGGACTGACCAGCCGCGGCTTCCCTCCCACGTCACTGTTTACGTCACACGCTGAGCTACATGTTTTGTTACTTGCTCACGCCCCCCATTGCCCCGAAAAAGGCACATTCTGTATAAATGAAAGTAGGTAGGCGGCATTTTGCGATTCCGATTTTTTTTTTCTACTGCCAATCCTGAAAAAAGACTGATCGGACTTTCCTGCAAATTTGCACAATTCCTATCTAAAAAGGGCTATTGACTAATTCTACAACAGGAAACAGCACTTAAAAATAAAATCTTGTGCCGGAAATTCACTGTACTTTGAAAATAAAGTGTTTTCTACAAACGTGACATGCTCAGGAGTCATTTGCGGTCCGTTCAGAATGGACCCACGACCCATTTTAGGACCTTAACCCACCAGTTGTGAACCACTGCTTTAAAGCAACTACAACTAACTACTGATTTCGACTAACCCTGTGGACTAAAGCGTCAGTGTTTCCTGGAATGAACACCACTGCCTTGTGTCGTAAAGATCCTGATGTGTTCCTTTGTTGTGGAATTTGGTGGAAGAAAGATGCAACTTATTTGTAATACCATTTTTTCTTTGTTAATCACAGCTGTTTGTTTCACAGCAACGTCTCTATTTGTGGGATACCATGTCCTGATGTTGAGTATTAGACGTGTCTTTCTCTCCCACAAAGTCTGATTTAATACTTGTCTACTCTCAAAAACATGATGTATACATTAGTGTAGGCTATGCAGGAATAAAAATCCCATCCCGTATTGATTCAGTCAGGGACAGTGCATTTTATTTTTTATAGGGAACAATCCCTTGTTAATATTATACAGTATCAGTGGCAACCTAATCCTCTCCGTAAGCTGGGGATGGAAACTGTATCACTGGTTACAGGAACAACCCTTTATGTTCTGGGTGCATGGTCAACACTGTTTTTGAAGCCACAAATTTAGCTGTAACGTTACAGACGTGTACAGCACAACAGCTATCAGAGCTCTGCAAGGACATTTTATTACATGCTAATTTAATGCAGGTCAAATATCTGTAAAAAATAAAGCAGTATTTGCTAAATTGAAGGCAAATTAGTTTTGAAAAGAACCGCCATTAGCAGTTAGCCACTAAGACTAGCCACTGGGACGAACCATGGTCAATGGGAATCACTAGCTTACTGCTACTTCTGCTGTCTCAGAGGAAGTTTGACCCATAATCATTTCTACAGTAGCGCCCTCAGGAACAAGGTGGCTGGTCTACCTAAAGACAGTCAGAGGTATGATCACTTCCTGTCTCCATTTTAGAAAAACAGAAATATAGCACATTCATTCTCAAAAAATGGTATGCACCGTTTTGCTACAGTGTCCGAGCTAAACATATCTCTTTGTGGCGACACGACATGACCAGGAGTCACCTGTGGTCCAAGTAGAGAGGGGCCCTGACCCACTTTTGGACCACAACTCACCAGTTGGGAACCACTACATGAGTCTACACTTAAAATATTGCCAGAAATGAACCGTTTGCATGAACAAACCAGCATGCACGACAAGAGTGAAAGAGTTTTTAACTTTCAAACATCAAAGGGTAAGTTTTGAAAATCTAATAACTATATTTTTGGTGGAGGGAGGGTTTCCACCAGTCACTCAGGGAGACTTAAGGGAAATATGTGTAGCGTAGGAGAGACTCAAAATTAATTAGTTAATAAAATTAATTAAATAAATAAAATTAAAATCGAAGTCATATCCCCCCCTCCTCTGACACGTAAAGAACAGTCCCTAAGGTGATCAAATCCAACACGGTGTGAACACAGAGGCTGCATCAGGCCTGCACGCATCAAACCAGCTGTATCAATAACACAGGAGATCAATATCGATCACCGATCACTATGCTGATTATTGATGAAGCTCAGTAAGCGTCTGCAGGAACATTATGGGATGTATTTGAGGCTGTTGGTCTCATTCTGTCCGCGGTGTTCCGGCGTTATGTGACAGGAAAACCAATGAACCGTCCGCGCTCATTAACGATGAGAGCACGAGCGATGTGACACAGAAGAGGTTTGATAAGCTTTTATATTTAGAAAAATCACCGGGACTTAAGTTGATCTTTTTCTGCTGTCTGCGGACATTCACCCAGAACACACACACACACACGGTCTCCATCAGTGCCGTTTAAACACACCGAGCTGCCGTCACGTACACAAAGCAGAAAGCTGTGTAATGAAAAGTGTGATGTGAACTCACCTGAGCTGAGAGTGTGTCCTCTGTCCTCTGCTGCAGAAACACAGTAATCCCCATCACACACACCAGTCTGTGTCATCAGGACGCTGCTGGGAGCTGTGGCCGCAGACGGCTCCAAAGATCCTCTCCATCACACAGGAGCGATCACTCTGTCTCTGATTCTCTCTGCTCATTTTATCCCACAGCTTCAGCTCCACTGCTGTCTGTGCTGACTGACAACCACCTGATAAGAGACAGGGATACAAAAACATTTTTTGTAAAACTGCTGATTTAAGTCAGATTAATATGAATTTAATCGCTTGTTTAATTAATTTATTTTTATTTTTTAAAGTGCTGTAAAATCCAATTTATCATTATTATTATTATTATTATTATTATTATTATTATTATTATTATTATTATCATAATTTAGATCTGTGACCTGGTTAGCCTAGCTTGATGTGACCTCTTAAACTAGCACAAAGACAGGGAGCCGGCTAACTAGGTGGCTAACTTCTCCAGCTTTGTGCTCTAATGCATAATAATAAAAGAAAAAGGCGTCAGAAAATACTTTGTAATTGGCTGGCGGGTGTCCCTTAAAATTATTAGTACAGTTCTCCATGCATGACATTTTTCTGGAAGCTGACACAGAAGTTATGCTGCGTTCACACGACAAGAGACACAGCAACAGGCTACAAGTGATCTTCAGTGGAAGCCAGTGACATGAAGCTACAAACTGACACCCCAACTTGTCTCTGCCGACGGCCGTGACACGCTACAAACGAAAGTTGAGCTGACCTCAACTTTTTTCAGCAGTCCAATGACGCGATGAGCCAATCACGTGGTTTGCTGTTAGCTATCCACCTTATTTTTCACGGAAACACGGAGGCAAAACAGAACGCAGCCAGCTTCCGTTTTTTTGTGCGACACTTCCAGTCCAGCACTCTTGACCACTGTGTAAATGGGAATCGCCTTGTTGTTTACCCTTGCTGAGTTTAGCTATATATATCACATTTTTCACGTCACTGTATCACCGTGTAGACTAATCTGATGTTTGTAAAATCTAATGATTGAACAAACATTACTATTTCTGTGTGCACGTTTAGTAATTAACATGGTTATCGTAGATTAGCTGGGCTAACCGTTAGCTGTTAGCTGTTAGCGGTGTCTGTAATAACTCAATAACTCAATAAATGGTCCGTGAAAAAAATATTTTTCCCAGCGGATGTCTTAGTTACAACATGATTGAGCTAATTGAAGTAGTTTCATGTCGTATCCGACAACGGGAGGCTTTTAACGGATGACGTCCTGATGTTAGCTTTGCTAGCTCAATCATGTTGTAACGGCTGGATGGTTGATGCGTACATGCTGATTCAGGTGCTCTCAGAGCCGATCCACACATCACTATGGCTTAATGATCAACTCAGTCAATAAAAACAACCCATCCTGTGTTGGGAGTGTATGTCGCTGACAGAAAGAAAGAAAAGGGAAAAAAGATAGAAAAGCAGCGTACACCTCACATATTTATTTCTCACAGTTGCGCACACGTGTGGCTGGCATGCAGATGCACCGTCTGTGTGTCGAGGGTGTGAGCCGCAGCTTCAGCTGCTCAGGTAGAGAGGCTGTGTAGCCCGGTGTGTTTTTTCGCTGATTCGGTTCTGCAGGTTCTCTGCTGGTACACTGGAGACGGGGATCAAGCAGTTTGTCTCACTCGGGATAGATTGTGCTTTTTTGGTTCATAGTTTATGATTGACGTGCGATTTATTCGCGTTTAGAGGGAATAAATTTCCGTGATAACGGAAACGTGGGCACAGTTATCTATACAAAATACACAGACTAACTAACTAACTAACTAACTGATTGACTAACATAAACAACTGAAAATTGAAAAAAATTAGCTTGCACTGTTAGCTCCGGTAAGGGAAAGCATGAGGGAAAGCGGGTGACCGGAAGTCACGCATAAAAAAACGGAAGTTGATCACTATTTACTTCCGTGTTTGAAAATAAGGTGGATAGTATTGTGTTATTTAGCTTAGTGAGCGATGGGGTGGCAAAATGTGATGTTAAAATGGGGCTCAGACTTTGATCATAAGCATAGATATTTTATTTCCAAATACAAACTTAAAGCCCCGTTTCCACTGAGCAGTACGGTACGCTTTTATCCCGTATCCACAGTAAAAGTTGTGGATGGTCCCAACAGAAGCGTTCCTTAGCGTCCCCATGTTTGGTCCCCCCTCTGTTGGGGTACCTAGCACACAGATCTGGTACTAAAAGGTGGAGCTAGAAACCCTGCAGTCTGATTGGTCAGTAGAGGACGGTCACTCTGGTTTTATGTAACCTCTGTTCATACATCAGTAAACTACAACTATAAAATGAAAGAGAAAAAAATAACTTCATTCACTGGGCCGACTGCCGGCAACTTTTAAGGTGGAACATTAACTTGTAATGTTACTCAATGCATGAGTTGATGACGTGAATCCATCAGCACACCTTAAATTTCACTGTGACAACTTTGACCATCACTTTAGTTTTTATATGACACACACTGTTAATAATGAGTGGATCTTCAAGCGTTTATATTAATTTCGGCCGGGTTATGTGAAGGTCATATATTCTAATCCTCACTTCCTGTGGGCTACAGCAACACTAAACCCCTGAGCTTGCCTGAGAAGGACTAAATGCACAAAGCTGCTATTTTTAAATATCCCATGGAGAGACTCTCACTGCAGCCTGTTCTATTTTGTTCTGAAAATGTGGGCGTGCAGCCTCGTTCTGTGGACGATAAACCAGGTGCAGACTTCCATCTGTGTCACCGCTGATGAGGAAATACAGCGAGTGCTGGACGGAGCAGTGAGTGACAACAACCCCGCCCACATTTAAGACGACTGTCTGAACACACCGAGGGTCTAGGTACCATGTCTGAAGGCTTACTGCTGGTTCCAAAGGGACTGGACTGAAAGTGTAACAGTGGTAGCAAACACTTGAACACTCTCAGCGGTAATGTAGCTGGACACACGGTTGCTGAAGCCACAAATTTATCTTAGTCTGGTTGGTGGTAATGTTATAGATGTGTACGGCACAACAGGTATCACAGAGCTGCAAGGACATTTTAGAAAATGCTAATTTAACTCAAGTCAAATATCTGTTAAAAAGCAAGGAGGCAGTATTTGCTAGATTGAAGGCAAATTGCTTTTGAAAAGAACCACTGAGATCTTCTTAAGCTAAGTGTGAATCTGGGAAATGTGTTTGTCTTTCACGGGAGGCTTAAGAGCATTCTTAAGAAGCTCTTAGCGCTAAGATCTTCTTAACTGGATCTGGGAAACGCAGCCATTGTAGGTCTAACACATCGACTTCCAGAAACCTGGATGCTGAAATAACTCATTGACTCTACAGCATGAGCATAACGGTGATTCAAGCTGTCATTATTGGAAAAAAAACTCACTGAACTTCTTCTCTCTGCCTTGTCTGTAATTTTTTTTTTCTTAATCAACCCAGTCTTACTCTGAAGTCGTATAAAACCGGCGCTTGGTCACTGACTTCCGGTGTTAGACGCTAACAAAAACAACATGTGGTTTTTCCCAAAACAAACCACATGCATTTGCTGTTGAAGGAAAAAAAATGACATAGTGATGTAGTGCTTTTATTTTGAAAGAGACTGTTTGCAAACTGTGAAAAATAAAGTGTATTTTGAAAACAGACAATGCATGTAACAGGCTGAAGTCTTCCCAGAACGTCAACAACCAACACACCCAGGGTACCTTGGACGTCATATGTGGACATGGAAAGTCCATGACCAAACGTGGACATGTGACGAGGTCACAGTGAGGACGTGTTGGTTTTATAGCCAATCAGGACACTTCTTGGTGGATTATCACTTTCCTGTAGTAAACAGCTCTGATGTAAAACTATACACATGATGTGAAAATAAAACTTTCTAAATGTGTTGAACACAAAACGTCATCAACATGAATCATGTTTCAGATATTAAGAGCAGAGCTGTGAGAGGAGGCTGGAAACCTGAGCAGAGTGAGCGCTCGCTGCTTTTCTCTCCTCTCTGATGGCTCAGTTCATCAGCATCCTGCATGCACTTCTGTTGCTGCACCTGCAGCACGCTGCCTCCTCCTCTTCCTCCTCCTCCTCCTACTCCTTGTCAACTTCCTCCTCCAACACCTCCTATCTTCCTCCTTCACCTTCAGCTATTCCTCCTCTTCCTCCTTCTCTGCTAATGTTTTCCCACCATCTTCCTCTCCTCATTTTTCTCCACCTGCTGTTCCTCCTGTCCCCTCTTTTGTCCTGCTTTTTCATCCCTCTCTTCCTCCCTCCCTCAGCTCCTCATCTTCCTCCATCTGCTGCTGCTCTTCCTCCTCCTCTCATGTCTCTCCTTTCTTTCCCCTGCCTGCCTTTCCTTTCCCTCCTCTCGTCTTTGTAACTTCTCCTTCTCTTTAGTTCCCTCCTCCACTTCTTCTCACTTTTTTTGTTTCAGATACTTCTCATTTTTATGAATTCAGGTTAACTGGAACAAGTAGAGAATGTAAGGAGAAGAGGAAGGAGGTAAATGAAGGGATGAGGAAGGACAGAGGAGGAGCAGAAAGGAGGTGAGAAGAGAGGACTGGAAAAAGGAAAGGAGGGGAGGTGAGGAGAAAAGCGAGAACAAATGTCAGAGGGAGACTGGTTGCTCTAGTTTCATCTCTGACGTCGACCAGAAGCTCGGCGCATAAAGATGACGTCACACCAGGAAACCAGAATCCTACAGGCCGCCATTTTGGAGCCGGTAAAAAGAGGCACAGAGTAGAACATTAACGCTGTAGCAGTGAAGTGCTGTTAGCACATTCAAACAGCTGGAGAGGGACACGGACTGTTTCCTGGCAACACTGCACAACATTTCACATCTGCTGAGTGGAAAACATTTGTATTTTGATATGATCATAATATAATGTGTGAGTGTTTGTGATCAGGGCTGAAAACTGGAGTCCATCGTGTTAAAGAGACCTGAAAATCTGTCAGATTTTCCTTAAATTCGACATGATTGATGACAGATAGGTGCAGTCATCACAGTCTGTGCAAACACAGTTGACGTTATTTTACTGAATCAAAAGCAGTGATTTCTGGAGCAGCTGTTCGTGTCATGTTGCATTCAGTGTAATTTTGCTTTTCTGACTTCTATCTTTGGATGGTTTCTTTTCATAACCCTCCTCCTCCTCCACTCTCTCTGCTCTGTTCTCTGACTCCCTCCCACTCTCTCTCTCTCTCTCTCTCTCCCTCTCTCTCTCTCTCTCTGTAGAAACTGATTAGAAAGAATATTTCTGGATGGAAATCAATAAAATCTAACACACAGCCATGACGACCAGATGCTGTTTTACTGACGCTGAAACGTTTTCAACCTGAAAGCTTCACTCAGACGAAGCATGTACTGCACTGACACACAGACACATGTGCTGCAGTCATGTAGACTTGTTGGAATTAAAGAGACAGTGTGGAAGATTTAGGGAAATGTAGTGGCGTCTGGCAGTGAGGACTGCAGACTGCAAGCACATCAAACTCTGAATTTCTTCAGTGTTCATTGTTGTTCTTTGACTGCACCTTTAGGATCTGAGTTTGATTCATGATAATCTGGATACAGTTTCAGAAGGTGTTCCTGTCTGATGCGACAGATTGAAGCTCTGCTCCGATCACTACGAGCTCAGCGAGGTTTCAGTATCATTAAAATATCAGTTTCAGGCCTCAGAAACACAGAGCTGCTCTCCGTCCTCCTCTGCGTGTATTTATAACAGCAGAGTTCAGGAAAGTATAATTAATTTGAGCAATTAGAGGGAGGACGAGGTGTGTGTGGATGTGAAGCCATGATGTATGCACTGTGTGTGTGTGTGTGTGTGTGTAAGTGTGTGTAAGTGTGTAATATGTACATTATAATAAGTGTGTGTTTGTCTTCAGGGACATGCAGAAGCAGAAGAGGAGCATCACAGCTGTTATTAAACCTCCTACTAGTTAAAGTGTGTGTGTGTGTGTGTGTGTGGATTGATGTCTCTGTACAGTAAGATCCATGTTCACGTGTGGGCGACGGTCACGTGAAAGTGTACAGTGTATGTGTGTGTATGTGTGTGTGGGTGTGAGTGTATATAGTGAATGTACAAGTTTTTTTCATCATCTCAGAAAGTATTTTGCTACTTCTTCTTTTTCACTGAAGTTGTGTTGTCTTGTTTTAGACAGTGGAGGAAGATGATGTGAGTGGTGCGTTCAGAAACACTCATTGTGAGTGTGGGAGCGCACTCTGACACAAACTGGAGCGTTGATAAATTGGGAGCGCTGTCTGAATGTAGCGTTGGGTTATCCAGAGCAGCGCACTCTCAGAGTGGCAGAGCGCACTCTGGACACTCTGTCTGTGGAGACGGAGCAGCAGAGCGCCGAGCGGAGTGAATGTGTGATTAACTTAACCGTTGGTTCATTCATGTAGAAATATAACGCTGCGTTTCTTCCACCAACAGGGCTCTCATTTTAGTGTAGAGCGTCAGACTGAATTTACCAACGCACCATGTCAGGTCACTCACTCTCCGGGACCGCCAGTGTTACTGGAATAAGTAAACACTGACCAACGGGACCAGACTGGCCGACCCGTATGCTCTCACTCAGTGGATGGATGATGTCACAGGAAGCCAATCTTACAAAGGAGGACCACACTTGTTTGTTTTGCTATGGAAGCTAACATTAGCTAATGTGCTAAAAAGTTAGTGTTCCAAAGAAATCCACTATTTGCTTTGCTATGGAAGCTAACATTAGCTAATGTGATAAAGAGCTAACGTTACGGGGAAATCCACTATTTGCTTTGCTATGGAAGCTAACGTTAGCTAATGTGCTAAAAAGTTAGCGTTCCAGAGAAATCCACTATTTGTTTTGCTATGGAAGCTAACATTAGCTAATGTGCTAAAAAGTTAGCGTTGCAGAGAAATCCAATATTCCTCTTAATCCCTCCCCAGTTTCTGATGAGGTGGACATGATAACCCTTAATACACATAACCTTATTCATCCCTACAACAGGAAATACTTTTTCCCTAACCTGATATGAAGTGTGCGCTGCACATGTGAGCATTTTTGATGATGGCCTCCGTCCAGTCCTTTGGTCTTATCACATTTAACCATAGTTGTCTTTGTTTTTGTTGACGGGCAGTGGCGGCTGGTTTTGAGCCATGACTCCTTCTATTCTGGCTCCCAATAACACAACAAGACAAACACATTTTAACACTCCTGTGGAGCCTACAGCCCTGTGGGGGAGAGGCAGCTGCACCTCCAGGTAACAACATGATGTCATCGTGACGTCGGCCCTTAAAGGGTCTATGGTATTGTATTATTATGGTTTTTCCACCTTTATCTGACAGCTCATGTAACAAATTTAGAAACAGTTTAGAGTTAGTAGTTAAATTAGAAGTAAATTAAAGCAGTAGTTTGACATTTTGAAACACAGTCATTTGCTTTGATGCTGGTTAGATGTTAAGATTTGATACTATGCCCATATTTTTCTGTTCAATATGTAACTACAGCCAGAATCTGATTCTTAGCATACCAAACAGATTTAAAACAGGAGCAAAGATGTAACCCAGCTCTGTCCAAGGTAATAAAATCAGTTTTACACCACAGTTTTTGCACCGTTTAAACAAACCAGATGCAACATACCCTAGAACAGAGTCAAAAACTGTTTTCTTTACGTAAAGGGTCTTTTACTTGCACACCATCTTGTGGTAACTCGCTGCTGTCAGTCATTCAATCAGTACGTTTACATGACATAAGAGAAAATCGATTTTTTTGTCTCAGCAAACTTTGAATGGGCATATCTCATGTCCTGTATGTGGTAGAGACATGAAACTTTGCACAGAGATGCCTCTCCTCATGAGGAACACATTTGCCTCAAGAACCCATAACTTCCGCTTATATAGATTTTCCGCCATTTTGAATTTTTTGAAAAACACTTCAAATGGATCTCTTCCTAGGAAGTTTGAGCGATCTGCATGAAACTGGGTGAACATAATCTAGGGAGCAATATCTAAAGTTCCCTCTTGGCAAAAGTTGGAAAACTTACTAAAACTGAGCTTCTATAAGGCAATGAATATTGCGGAGGGCGTGGCTCATCACATAAAGGTGTATAACATCTCAAGGGTTTCACCCATCACCACGCAACTTTGTAGGCATATGACCACACATAATCTGAGGGGACCCCTCCATTATTGACCCCATCAAACAAAATGGGGGCGCTAGAGAGCTCATTTCTTATCTAGGCCTAACCGCCATATGGATTTTTACTAAACTTGGTAGATATGTAGAACAGGACGCCTCAAGGTGACTGGAGAAATTTAACTCTAATTGGCAACTGGGTGGCGCTATAACAACAGAAAAATGCTTCAAAATGGCTAAAATGCGACCGATCGCTGTGGCTCCCCCTGTGGACCAATGTTGGTGTTGTTTCTAATGTTTGGTATGACTAAGTCATGGTATGGTATGCTGTACATAATCACAGAAACTGTCAGTGTGTCATTCTGTCAGTCAGTCAATCTGTCTGTCCCACGTTTTTCTACTCACTGACGTGGTCAATCTATGTGAAACTGCACATAGGCATTGAGGACTGGCATAGGTAGAAGGTGACAAAGCTACCAATGGGTCTTCCTCCCCTGTACTCTTATACATATGAACATGTGTGTGTGTGTGTGTGTGTGTGTGTGTGTGTGTGTGTGTGTGTGTGTGTGGGGAGGCTGCGGCGTCCTCCGCTGCCCTCCATGTTAGCAGATGGAGCCGTGCTGGTTCATCACTTCTGTACTGTTTGCTAATGCAGATCCACCTCTGAACTGTGATCAGTGTGTAGGCTGCAGAGCTGCGAGCTGTGTGGGAGCGCAGCACAGCGTGATCGCACTCAACATGCAGGGTGAAATGTACAGGCGATGTGCAGAGGATTTACAGAACTCTTCATCGTATTGTTCTTTGATTGCTTTAACAAATAAACGTGTTGTGTTTGATGTGATGTATGCTGAAAGTCAGTTTAGGGTTCAACTGAAAAAACACCCTGAAGGCAAAATCGTTTCCATACCGACTGAGTTCAAGCTGCTGTTCTGCCAGTTTTATTTTCCTTTAATGAAATATATAACCGGGATAAAGTATATTTAACTGACTCGACTTGAAATGCAACTTTTATTCTGATGATTGTCCTTCTCAGGATGGAAAAGTTTCTGAAACATTCAGAAAACTACAATTACAGTTTCATGGTTGTACGCCTCCATGAAGCAGTCCAGTTGGAAAGTTGAGAGAAGAACAGGCACTTACCAGTGATTCAGAAATATGACTGATCAAATAAAAACTCACAGTAAATTCTATTTATGCACCAGCCTCCTTCTGCTCCCACACACCTCCTACAGCAAACACACTGCATGTATAAAGCATCATCTTCCTCACAGACACCCAAACACACCGCAGCTGTCTGAAAAATTATTTTTGTCATTAGCGGATCATAAAAATTCAACATGTGTACACTTGTGTTTTAATATCCTCACACACTGGTGCTTCCTGCAGGAGTCAGCTGCTCTGTTGTGCTGTGCTGCTCTCTAGTGGAGAAACCCCAGAACTGCATGTTAAATAAAAAGGCACTTTGGTTTCCATGTTACTCTTCAAGATGAAAAGTAAGATTTATGATGTTTATATACTGCACAAATATCTGACTTGACTTCTACATTACTTCTGGGATAAACTGATGCGTCACATGTCTGATGGACATCTCTCTCAGGGTCAAAAGGCCAGACCTGGATATGAAATGAACAGTTACCTGAAAAGTCAGATGAGAAACTGATACACATCTTTAATTAAACTTGACTGACGTGTTTTATTTGAATAATGTGTAGAGACATGAAGAGGAAAATGATCCAGGAAACAAAAAGCAAAGGTTAAAGGAATGTTTAAAAACAAAGGTTTAATTATGCAGCTTTATTTCTGCTGTTCCGCCTCGTTAATGTTCTCCTGACCCTTTGGATCTGTCAGTTGTCACGTTGAGACGCACTGATGTAAAGCACAGCTCTGCTTCCAAAATGGCTGCTGGTCCAATAAAGGCGACATGTTTGGTAGTTAAGCTGAATGTGGATGGATTACTGAACGGGCCTACCATGCGCAGGACCAGGGGCCCAAAGTGTCAGGGGCCCCACTGAGCTTCACCTGCAAAATGTCACTCACTGAACATGTACGGACCAGGAGGAGACACAAAATGACCACTAAAAGACACAAAGAGATGCAAAGGAACTTCAGACAGACACAGACAAACATGACGACACGCAGAATGACTGAAGCAACACAGATGACCTCAAAGATACAGAAAGCAAGACGCTTCTCTACATTGGGCCAAATGGCTACAAAAAGAAAGAACACAACCACAACAAGACACGAAGCAACTACAATGACAGACAGAATGACCACAAAGACACGCAGGAGGACGACAGCAACACACCAAACAATCACAAGGAGACACAGAATTACTCAAAAGAGCCAAATAACCTTAAAGAGACATGTAACAACCAAAAGGATGCAACATCAGCTCAAAGACAGCAAAACGACTACGAAAGAGACAAAATAAAACAAAAAAACAGAATGACTACAGAGAGACACAGGACGACCACAAGGAAACACAGACCTGCTCACTAGCCAAATGGCTACTGAAAGAAACAAAACAACCACTTATGCCCTCGAAACCTTAAAGACTAAATCTTATAGACCATTGCATGACACACTGCGAGACGTGGATCTAATAAACTTTGGTACGACGTCAAGTTTGATGTGTGCAGATTGTACGATGGCCGTTTACTATTGAACGGTGTCGCGGCGACCATTGCGTCTTTTCACGCTGCATTTCTATTGGTTCATTAGTAGACGTAGGTTGTAGCAGCTGACACACTGTGAGATAGTCATCCTAAATTTCTGATACCGTCATAATTTTATCTCAGGTTATCTTTGGTCGCAAGACGTTGACAACGGCCGTCCTTGAACCTGTCTCACAGTGCGACGTAAGACCACCGTTTTAGAGCCACGGCCAAAGATATCGCCACGTTTCTTCCACGATGGCCATCTTTCGTCTGGGACAGCCCAGAGTCGCACAGTGTATACCGGCTGTAAGAGACATAAAATTAACTCAAAGAGACAAAAAAACAACCACAAGAACTACCCAACTGAGAGCCAAATGGCCACAAAAAAGAAAACACCAAGAAGAGACGCAAAACAACCAAAGAAACCCACAAAATTACTGCAAGGAGACACAACATTCACAAGGAGACACAGAACTATTCTAAAGAGTCAAATGGCTGCTAAAAGTGACAAAACAACCACAAAGAAAATGTCAAAAGAGCTCCAGCAACACTTGTGGTATGAAAAACAACTTTATTGACTGATGCGTTTCGGCTTGTTGCCTTCATCAGGGTCAACCACAAAGAGATATAAAATTACCTCAGAGACACAAGACAACCACAAGGACACACACAATATCCACAAAGGGACAAACTGCAGAGAGACAAAATGACAAAAAAACTACCAAGTTTTCTCAGAGACTCAAAACAACCACAAGGACACACAGAATGACTACAGAGAGACACAGGACAACCAAGAAGAGCCAAACGACTCCAAAAAGACAGAAAACAACCTCAAAGAGACACAAACTGACTACAGAAAGAAACAAAACCACCACACAGTCTGTTTGTCTTGCTCCAGTGTAGAGGATGTGATGGTGCCCACAGAGCTACAGCATGCAAAAATTGTGGTACAGTCCTTTAAGTGCTGCCCACGCAGTAACTACTGTCAGACACAAGGTGGCAGCAACACCATCTAAAGCCAACCAACTGAGGACAGACTGCAGAGAGAAGCTGCAGAGGTGTGTTACTGCACACCTGATTCTTCACAGCTGCTGTCCCACAATGCAATGCACACACAAGTAGAGGATCTGTTCACTAACGGGGCAAAAGACTAAGAATCTGGAACGTAAAGCTGCAGAGCACAAAATATGTTTTCCACTACCGCTACTGTGGAGACGGTCCGAGCCTGGACAAACATAAACTGGATTTACTGCCTGTGACAAGTCTGAGGAACTTCTCTCAAGATGTTCTTGAGATACTGAGTTCACGAGACTGAAACAGACGCACGGTCACATCGACCTTGACCTTTGACCACCAAACACTAATCATTTTATGGTTGAGTCTCAGTTTCCTCCAGGTGTTATTGAGACATTGCGCTCATGAGAATGGGATGTACATGTGTATGAACATATGTACGCACAACCTGACAACATACTGCCTCTGACCATGGCTGTACCAGTGTGGAGGCTTAGTAAAAATATAAATGAATGCAACTGCATTTTCCGTAACAGACCAGGGGTTTGATAACGCTGCAGAAAATTGTCGAATCCTAACGACACATACTGTACATTTAATGTCAGATAAATAAACAGATGAATCAATTCTTCTTTTTTGAATATAAGGTGACCTTTTCATTAATTTATACTTTACTGTACTGAGGTTGGTGACTGATGTTCACTGGTGGTGTTACGTTTGACACTGAGGATCAGATGCTGTTTCATCACGACAAAGCAGAGACACCTAAACCACTGCCAAGTTCGCTTCATATCTGGAAAACAAGTGATGTGACTGATGATGTTTAAAGCAGTTTAGAGCTTTGTTTTGTCTCGTGTGGTTTGAAGTCACTCTGAGTTGCCTCGACCTTTAATAGTTCAGAGAGTCACTCTGAAAACCTTGTGATGTGCACAGTAACAGTGGTGGAGTTGAGGAGAGTTGTCATGAGCAGTTACCTGGAACAAACCTAGAGTTGGGTGCCGATTCAACACATTCATTTCACAGAGATATTTCCTCACTGCACTTCTTTTGTTGCCTTATGTGAGAAGTATGCTTGCTGCAGACAACGTGTGTGCGTACGCATCATGGCTGCCATGCGTATCTTGCGGTCATTAGGCACGTAGATGCGAGGTAACGTGACGCATGCGCGAGATGCAATATTGACATGAACACTTGAGGCGCTCGTGCAAAGTAAATCTCTAGAGACCGTGAACATGAGGTCAGGTCGCATATACCATAACACATACGCTGTTCGCGACCTCTGTGTCTGAGTGCTGTGGTCTGCCCAGGGCTTGAAGGGGGGGGAGTGCCTTCTGCGCTAGGGGAAATAAAATTTTGAACATTTGACATCTAAATGAATTAATCTGGTTGGGGCCGGGCAATTTTAGGCAATTCTGAGCAACAAGAGGCAGAATAGGAAGACAACAAAAACGTCTGCATTAAAATGTACATTTTACATCAGTTGAGGCTTGAACTCACGACCTTTGACATCAAGGAGCATCTTCTATCTCTCTGAATTGCAGCCCCCAACCTGTAGCCATTTCTCTCTCTAATTAAACAGGCTTTTATTTTTAAAATTTACTTTATTTTGAAAATTGGCCGGATTCTCTCGTCTTTTCTGTGTCTGACTTCCTGTTTGGTACGATCCACTCTATCCAGCTTAACAGAAGCGCTCGCAGCTTGCGTGAAAAATAGACCAGACGCCGAACTGAAGCACTGCAGTGCGCGAGCCTCCTTTGGCGCTCCGCTTTGCTCAGCGGCCTGTGTGGACAGTCAGTCAGATACGTTAACATGGGCGCCGATTGAAAACTGCCTCCGCTGCTGGGCGCTACGCTTCGAATATTCCTGCGCCGGAAATCCAGCACTGTGCCGGAGAACTTCAAGCTCTGGGTCTGCCCCTAGCAGAGACCACCAGTATCAGGCGTTTTGGCTGTGTCGACGCACAACTGTGCTGCAGCAAGTATACACACAGGCGCAGCACACTATGTATGCGTCAGAACATGTGAGCGGAGCAGACCGGGTGAAAACAGACAAATGCAACTGTTTGATCTTTCACTAAGAAAAATAGCAAACTTTCTGTCGCTCCTCAAAACTACTACTTTATGCCTTTTTTAATGGCTATGTGTACTACCTAGCAGGTGATGTCTGCTGCTAGGTAGCTGGTTGTTAGCTTGTTTGTCTTCTGTTCATGAAAATGCAGTAAATCCATCTGCGTAGTTTCCACTTGGTGTATGTCTACAAACTGCGTGATAGTCCTGTCATCAGGTGAACAGAAAAAAATGCTAAATCAACTTGCATGTTAAACTAATACTGTGTAGTAGTCGACATATTTTAAAAGACAAGCTGCGAGCCATTTAAATTCAGTCCACAGACCACGATTGGCCCCCAGACCGGACTGCGGACATGCCTGTGTCAGCTGAGTAGTGCTAATGCTAACAGGAAAGCAGGGAAATAGTTAAACACAGCAGAGACCGAGAGTGGGTGAAAGACATCGCTAACTGCTAAACTAAGTTGGCTGTTCAGGTTTTATTTCCTCGCCCCTGTAGCGAGTGAATCTGCCTGCAGTGAAAGCGGGGGCTAACCGGTGCTTCCTCCTCAGGCTCCACTTCACTCAGCTGCTAACACAGCCAGTTAGCCTTAACAACATAGCCACATACAAGTGCAAGTGTGTGTATCCCACTCATAGCATAGCATCCACCCTCTTGTTCCCCTTAGGTTAACACCATTAGTTCTGTTAGCATTGATGCTGCTGTTAGCACCGTTAGCTAGTGATGGTGAAATTGAAGCTTCATGAAGCAGTGAACCACTTTGACACAACTGCTTCAAGCATTTCATACAGTCAGAAGAGTGACACCTGCTGGCTGTGTGTCAGAACTGTATCTAAGTGGAAGACCTGGAAAAGCCTGTAACGAGGCCTCGTTCTAGGTAATCACGTGATTGTGGGCGTGCCGAAGCAGGGATTGAAACACTGTCTCTGAACACTTGCGCTTCAAAAGACTGACACTGTGTCGAGCAAACTGTCCCGAGAGTAACATCGCTACTGTTAGCTCTGTGGTTGCTAGCTGAGCTAGCTCCATGTGCAGAATATCCCAGCTCAGAGTCTGAATCATAGATTTGTTCTGAATGTCACGTACAGCTTCTTTAATATCAACTGATCTGAGTTAACTTTATATTCCAACATTTCCTGTCGATTAAATTATCACACAAGAATTATTATCCTCAAAATACAAGTGAATAATACCAGTGCTCACACACGAGTCACAGCGAGAGTGACCTGGTGACACAAGTTTGCACCACACGACCGCCAATGTGTCTGTGTGCGTGATGTAAAACATACATGTGCAGATTATTAGCAGCGTGTTCTTGTGTTTGTCTGCTGCACAAAGCTTCATTTTACCATCACAATTCAAGCTGATTTATATTTTTGTTGTGTTTAACTAAAGTATGTCCTGAAAATAAGTTAAACCAGTGAGTGTGTGGACTCACCTCTTTCCTCGTTCTCAGACGGATGTTGAGCCAAAAGAGCCAAAGGCCCAAACACACCTGCTAAAAAGCTCCAGGAGCGAACCACAGGTACAAGGTGAGGGGGAGTCAGCACTCATTTGTGTGTGATTAGATTCATTTCTGTGAGATACTGAAATATTTACAGGTATTTTTGTGCTTAAAACCTCATTACTGAAATTCTATCTATACTTTTGTTGTTTTTTAATTTTCATTACATTATAAAGCATCGGTCCAACTCACATGGTATCTTCCAATCAACCAGGCAGCTGCTGCCAGTAGGTGTCTCTTTTAGTGCCTGTGTGGAAATCTATAAATGTCACAACTCATGTTTTGTATTTTAACTTAAACTTGATGTGCATTTGTGGAAACCAGAAATTAAACTTTTTTTCTTTATTGAGTTAAATGTGTGAACAGTTTCTGTAGTAAGTGTCATAAATAAAGTACTTTCATACTGTTAACACAGTAAACTGACTGAGTTGTGTATTCAGAAAACCTTCTACCCAGTTCATCGTTAAAACTGTTGTGTGGTATTTTTTAAGTTTAAGATTTAACATAAGATCATGTTTCAGACAGTGCTCACTGAATTGTCAGATCTATTGTGCAGACTGACAGGAAATCATTTTCCAGCTCTCCAGAGGATGAACTCTTGATTTAATTTACCCTGTGACCTTTCCTCTGCAGCCACCCTCAGGGCAGGTTAACATCATGTGAGTAACAATCCATGGTGACAGAGAGAGAAACAGAAGGTCTCACGTCTTCTCTTCTGGATTCAAGTCTTTGCAACATTTAAAGATCAGTCAAGTCGGTTTAGTTTGAGTCGCACTGCGAGATGTCAGCGGCACGTAAACACCACTGAAGCATCCGTCTGTGCGCTGTCTTCTGAAGCAGCTGAGAGGACAAACTGTTTTGACCAGGCGGAGGAACTTCAGAGATTCACAAAATAGTTTTACAGTAAGCTTCATGAGGAGTGAGCAGCGAGAAAATAACACCAACACACGTTGTCTGAACATATATAGAACCACAGCAAATGTTAGAGCTGATGTTTTGGTTTTCTTTATGTGTCACCACATCCATATCTGGTTTATTTGATTTTTGTTCAAACAGGGGGCTCCAATGAGAGCAGGTCACTTCCTTATGCATGGGCATCCTGTGCACACAGGCCAATAAAAGCAAAGGCAAGACATGAAAATATGAATGAAACAGTTGTGATCTCTTGAAGTGGAGTTGTATGAGGTATATATGCAGAGTCAATGGACTGTATCAGGGTTATGACAGGAAGTGACCACCATGAGACGGCGTATCATCTCTAGTCAACGACTCTCTGTGCTTCTGATCTGTAACGTCGACAGGAAGTGACCACCATGAGACGGCGCGTCATCTCTAGTCAACAACTCTCTGTGCTTCTGATCTGTAACGTCGACAGGAAGTGACCGCCATGAGACGGCGTATCATCTCTAGTCAACAACTCTCTGTGCTTCTGATCTGTAACGTCGACAGGAAGTGACCACCATGAGACGGCGTATCATCTCTAGTCAACAACTCTCTGTGCTTCTGATCTGTGACATTCTGTGTGACAAACATTAAGCAGCTTCAAACGATGCTGTTGGTGTTGATTATCCTTAAGAAGTACACTTTAACACCATGTGACCTTCTCCAACACACACTCTGCTCGGCCGTTAGCGCTCAGTCGTTTGTGTCCTCTCCTCTCCTCAGGCCTCAGAGCATCAATCAGTGATGCTGCTCTTTGATCACAGACTCATTAACCTCAGGTTAAACCATCAGCAGGCAGCAGCCGCTGATTTCTGTCCAGCACAATAATTAACCCTCTCATCTTCTCAAAGGTGAGCCGGCTGCTCGAGCACACAGTGCTGCCCGCTGGCTTTTCTTCATTATAGGAAACATTATACACTGATCCCTCTAACACGTGTTTGTATCACAGCCTGATCTCTCCTCCTCCTCTATTACTGTTAAAACACATCAGTGAGACACATTGTCACATTCATCACCATGAACACACAGTGTAGTTTATTTTCAGTCACACACACACACACACACACACACACACACCGTCCTGCTGCCACAAATACTCACCAGAGCACCAAATGTAGATTAATCCGCTGCTGAAAGTAGTCCCCAACAAATGCACATCCTGTTTGTTTGATAAAAACTACAGCTGCTCCTCATACAAACTTGAAAATACGCACTGATATTCTTTAACTGTGATCCCCTGTCTTTCTCTCCTCTCGCCTCTCTGCGACCCCTCATTATGTCTCACAGGATATAGATCTGCAGATAACAGAAGCACAATTAACAAGATTTACTCCTCTCAGCTTTAAAGCCCATTGACTCTCTCTCGTTCTCATTATGGGCTCACAGATAATTGTTTTTTTTTCTCCTGACATGAATGGAGCTATCACACATCTCTCACAAACACCCAGCAGCACTGGTTTTAAATGAGAGGAATTTCCTGCAGCTTGAGCTCCTTTTTGTTCAGAGACAGATCTGAAGAGTCCAAAGGCACATGGAGAAGGAAAAAACAAAACAAAAGCAGAGATCTGTGTTTCTTTGCTCAGTGAGCGCTGACAGAAGCTTTATTTGATCTGGCCATGAGTTAAATTCAAATTGAGATCTAATTTTTTTAGTGGAATATTTAAAACTACATCATTTTAAATACAAGACACCAAGAATCAAAATGATACAACACAAACTGGTGAGAGAAGAACAACAGCTGGATATATTAAAAAACAAAACATCAGCAGTAAATGACATGACATAAACTAGCTGTAAAAGTAAATCCACTAAAATGGTAAAAATGATCATCAGCTTTGGAACATGACCAGAAAAACCAAACAACTAATAACTTCTCCAAAGCCACAGCAGTACAGCTCCCCTGTTTTTACACTTTGTTGCACCAACAGCTCCATCCTGTACAGAGCACTGTGTCCTGCAACAACTGTGTCCTCAAACACAATGTTGACTTACCTTAGAACAGATGTAGACATCATTGTTAATCTTATTCACGTTGAGTTGATGTTGTGGTCTAACGTTACCACACAACTTTATCCAAAGGAGACACTTTTCTCGGTTGAGATGTGGTTTAAAGTGTAAAAATACACCTGGTCGCCCAGCCTCTCAGGATACCTTGTGTCAGAGTTGCATGTACCCCATGCACACCGTTTGACCATTTTTAAACTTCAAATCTCAGAAAAAGCTCATAAAACCGAACAAAACTGACTTTCTGTAATGCATTTCAATGGACGTCCAGGCAGAGAATGTCCCAGTGTATGGGAATGGCTATACGCACTGTGATTGGCTCATCGCGTTTGAGGGTGGGGCTTAGCCATAGGTCAATTCCAACATGTTCTCCCCCTCATCAAATATCACTGCTTTGTCTGGGCCATTTACGTCTATATATTGTGCACTCAATAGCTGCCTGTGTTTGTCGCTGACATTCATTCAACTTTAACTGATGATTTTATTTGGTCAGGACCAACGTCGGTCTTCTTTCTCTTAGTTTCTTTGCATACGTATGACCTTGATCAACCCTTTGAAGAAGTGACGAACGGATAATTCAGAAGTTTTACCTTTACCAACCTCAACTTTACAAAATGCTAAAAAAAACATCTGTACACCCTCCTGACTTTTAATAAATGTCTTCACTCTTTGTGGAAAAAACAAACTCACCCACATGCAAACACAAAGGAGTGAGAGTAGAGTGACATCCTAAACAATATTCTTGACATGACGAGACAGACGTGATCAAAATAGATTTTTTTCCTTTTAATTCCGATTTATCTTTTAATTTTGTGTTTGAATAAATCTAAATAAATCAATGAGCATATAAGTTAAATTCAGTGCGTTTTATTTGGAAAATGAATCCAGAAGATAAATTGAATTGATTCAAAGCTGAAGGTGAGCGACAGGAATCAGATTCAAATATGTAGAAGTGTTATCAGTCTTATTGGAAACGTCACATATGAAGGCTGTGGATGATTGAGTGTGTCTTCAAGAAAATAAAAATAAGATGAGGTGATATGAAGGAAACAGGAGCTTCTTTCACCTCCTCCTCCTCTCTGTTTATTTCTGTGCTCTTCCCTGTTTTTACTCTTCGTCTACCCTCATACTGTCACCCCCTCTTCCTTCTCTTCACCTCCATCACTGTGATCCCTCTGTCACGTTTTCGTCCTTCACCTCCTCACATTTCCTTTCATCTGATCTATGGTTTTCTCTCCTCTCTTCCTCTCAGCTCTACTCTCCTCCTCTCCTCATCCTCCCTGTGTCCTCTTTACGGTCTCCTCTGCAACACTCCCATCATTCTCCTTCCATGTGGTAAAGTAGAGCAGCAAAATGAATTTTCTCTCTCGTCAGTGAGGAGGTGCTGGAAGCCACGCTATGGCCAGAAAGTTGACATTGGACAACACTACAAACTCTGGATTATATTGAATGTCGTTCCTTCAGCTACCTGCTTGATTAAGAAGAGGTGACTGTGTTGGTTAAGATCAGTGAAAGATCGAGGTTACAGTAGGAAAGAAACATTCATAGCAGGTCTGCAAGAGGAAGTCAACATGTCCATCCACCACCCCGACCTCCACACAAGGACACATCATGTCCTGCACTGACACCTAACTTTTGGACAAAATGGCGGTGAGCAAACTTGTTACCTTGATCGCTAAAAGGGACAAATAATAAACCTCCTGAACCCTGCATCCCAGGCACGTACACAGGTAGACCCCATGTGCTGCTCAAGCACCTGTCCTTTTGACCTCCGACTCAACAAGTGCCCTTTTTGCAGTTCAGTTCAGTTTTAAATTTGGCCAATGGTATGAATTCTCAATATAAAGCGTGTCGTATGCTCCATAACTGCATCTGAGTCCGGCACCTGCCCCTCCCTCTTTATCTCCCCCCGTCACAGTCCCCACAGTTAACAAACATGAATCTAACGCCCTGCAGAGCAGCGTCACCTCTCCCTGTGCTGCCTTCATGGACAGTCAGGTAACGACAGTGGGTCCGTCCCAAGTCTCTTAAATTACTGCTAGTTATCTTACCTAGCCGACTTTGCTAGCTGTTTAGCTCCTCCCCCCCAGGAAAAAATGTGAGGAGCTAGCATTAGGAGTGATGAGCGAGCATTGTCGGTTTAAGAGACATGAGACGTCCTTTCCACTGAAGCGTCACGTGAAGCGACGTCCATTCCTGATGACGGCGGCACCGCTGGATCTGCTCCGTAAACTAGCCAGCGTCTGGCGTTACTCTGGCTACATCCCAAGTCTCATTATATTCACTGACCAAAATAGTAGCCCCCCCCCCCCCCCCGCCGTCATGACTCTGGTCACACACTTTTGCATGTAGCAGCCGCACATCACAGACAGTCCGATGAACAACGCAACGGGTTGTGACTGAAATAAACCTAATTGCAACATAACAATCTTGCATGAAGTATCATTACTCTTTGAAGTAGGTACGTGAATTACAGCGATTCATTGCAAAGCATGCATGTAACGGGTACTTACTCTTGTACTGTTTCTCCGCCATCTCGTTCAAATGTGCCAGATGTAGAGGGCGGGTATTTATACATCATGGCGTTCAGCTGAAAAACTCTTCTGGATAGGAAGCTCTCGACCATCCTAGCTCGTAGCTTCTTAAAGCTTGCTGCTAGCTCCTAGCGCTAGCTCCTCGCTGCACAAATAAGAGACTTGGGACGGCCTAGAAGATGGCCGACCTCGAACGACTTCCAGTTCAAGCGAGGAGCTAGCAGTAGCACTATAAAAATAAGAGACGGACCCAGTGTTTGCACCGAGCCTCAGCATTTTGTTTGTCACTTCTGTGAAATCAATCCACCAACATTAAGTTTAACAGCAAGCTAATCTGGCGTCACATCACATCATCACCCTCCAACTCGCTGGCAGATTCAGGTTCACCAACTGCTCATTGTAAGCGGAGACAGACACCAAGGTGCTCACCCACTTCCACGTGTCTTTTCAAACCGAAACCCAACTTGAAAAATTGTTTACATCTCCCACACCGTGGCTTTTACAACTCATTTAAACAAATCCGACGCGAGGTTTGGTGCTGCATGAACACGCCGTGCGTAAAGAGCGTAGAGGAGGAGCGCAGAGCTGCAGCGGCTGCACAAGTCTGTTCTCTAGGATTATTTAATTAAAGCTTGTTCAGAAGATAATGATAAAAGCTAATATGTGATTATTTAAAAAGGAAAGAGGAGGAGAAGAGGAGGGCAAAGGAAAGCAGTGGAGAAAGAAGTGAGGAGGGCAGACCGCACTTGAAGCCTGATTGTTGTAACTGAACACAGGCCTACTCTGTAGACTGGTTTGTTGAATATTTCATTTATTCAGAGAACAGCGTTTATCAATTGTGTGTGAAGATTTGTTGATTGTGAATAGTTATTGATTTTACAGACCACTAAAGTGAGCACAATGTGGCATTGTTTTCTTTGGTGTTACTCTGTTTAATATTTCTGTACATATAATTCACAAAATCCAGCTCATCAGGTTTCAGATAATGCATTAGTGTCAGCACCACCATCAGCGTCCTGTGAGAGCTACGGTCAGCTCAGGGCGTGGTTTAGATGTGTGACGAGACAGAGAGGCGACAACAGTGGTGGCTCCTACAGAGGTTAGCGCACACTGCATCAGCATCAGTTACATGAGAGCTGGAGCAAAACAACACTGAAGGTTTTTCTTGATGAAAAAGATTTTTTGGCTCCTCTCCCGACTGGCCCGTGATAGACTGGACAGATGGTTCATCCAATCACATGCCAAGTGTTTCTTGAGCAGGCCTGCCCTTTTCTAAACAGTTTCTGATGACAGCTTCTCAGATGGTTCTGTGTAGCAAACCATCTGGTACATCAGGTTCAACTCTTACTGTTGACTCCTGTGAGAGGACTGACTGAAAGCTCTGCCTCATAGTGGAGCAGTTTATACTGCAGCAGAGGGGGATTATAGGATGATATGATAGCTTTAGACTCTCCACGTCTCCATCCCCTCAGAAGTCAGCACTCTGAATACAGATTTTAATTTGTCGAGAGTATGAAGAGAATCTAAATGCACCAAAACTGCTTTGCTTTGCCTCTGTGATGAAAGTCAGTGATCAAAATTAACTCCATTTAAATGAATTCATCTGTAGAACAGGAGCCAGAGTCCTCAACCATCAGGCTCCTCTTCTGTGGAACCATCTTCCTGTTTCAGTCCAGGAGAAAGACACCATCTCCACAGTTAAGACTAGACTTAAGGAGGGTTGCCCCCTAATATTCGACCAAACCTTAGTCGACCAGAAAGGTCATTAGTCGGCAAGATTTCTGGTCGCTTAGTCACAGAAAAATAAATAAATAAATTTAAAAAAACGTGAAACGCTGTTAGGAGCTGCACCTTGGCCATGCTCAGCAGTAAGACAGGAGCCAGGTGACAAACCAATCACATTCCTTAAAGTTGATCATGTTAGTGCAGGGCTGCCCAGAGCTTTACATGTGTCCCACAGACGATAGGCCTACACACAGCTCCTGGAAGAAGATCAGCTCTGCAATCAGGATTTCAGGTAAATAGGCTATATGATGCTTGTTAAGGTTGGTTAGCGATCTCAGACTCTTGAAAGCCGGCACAAAAAAGGCATAAGAGCGGTGCCCTGAGCCCGACCTAGCCGCATGGGTACAGCCCCTAATCTCCAGGGCTGGTACCTGCGGTTATTCCACAGGCTAGCTAATAACATGTCGGGCAGGAAATCCAAAGTGTGGGATCATTTTGAGAAGGTGAAGGACGAACCCAAGGTGATATGTAAACTCATCTTCATTGGTTGACTACAAACATGACGTATCATCTGAAACATGGAAGTAGCTACATGCCCATTAGCCCACAGCGTCATTAACAGGCGGCTCGCTCAGTGTGTGACGTGCACTTGGAGATAAAATATAGGCCTATATTAATGAAGGTTCATTAGTACGGTTTTGTATTTCTATGTAATGTAGCACAGTGTTAACAATGTTACTGATACTAAGCTGATAGTTAGGGCTGGCTCACGCTTGCCTTGGACCAGCCCCTAGTTAGGCTGATATAGGCCAAGTCTGCAGGGGGACTTCCTATGACACACCAAGCCCCTTCTCACCTTCTTTCTCTTCATTTGCTAAAATTCGTGTCCTCTTACTGCATGTCACCAACTCGGCTTCTTCTCCAGAGCCCTTGTGCTCCACTGTCTCGCATGTTGATTGATTGCACGTCTGTCCGTCCTGGAAGAGGGATCCCTCCTCAGTTGCTCTTCCTGAGGTTTCTACTGTTTTTTCCCCCGTTAAAGGGTTTTTTTGGGCAGTTTTTCCTGATCTGCTGTTGATGTTACGGGACGCTATGTCAACTTATGGTTAAAACACACTTCTGTTTTCACAGGAAATGTACAGCTTCTACTCATTACAGTCTTTGTTAAAATAAATTTACAACATAAGTAAAACACCAAATATTTACATTTATTTCTTTGTGCAACAAAAGCATGTGTTTAGGTTTAGAAAACAATATCATGGTTTGGCATAAAACACGGGAAACAAACAGCAGGCATCCAGATAGGGACGTTCTAGGAACTTTTTGCACATTGTGATTTTGCCAAGTAGGACACACGTTCCTGGATCAACATTGCAATCAACCAATCACAGCCCTCTGACATCATCGGTGTGCTGCTACTGTGCGTCTTTCAAATTTCCTTTATGCTTCTTCAGAGCTAAGCTAGTTTTCCAAATTGAAGTTGGTTATTAAACAACAAAGATCAATATCTGTTATGATCTTTTTGCTACTGTCCCCTGTGGTGTACCCCAAGGCTCCATCCTAGGTCCTATTTAATTTTCATTAAACAGTATTTTCTTACATTGGGGAACATTTTCATCATCCCTTATCACCACTACGCTGATGCTGTATTTTCCATTGGAACCAAACAAAACACATAATCTTCAGTGTCTTTTAAATTGTCTCAAGGATGCTAAATGTTGGATGGCCAAACAATTCCCTCAGTTAAGTGAGTGAAGATAGAGGGTTTTTTTCTTACCGCAGTTTTTCTGGTGATATAGCTCATTCTCTTAGGCTGATGTCCTGAAATCCCTGTGAAAGGAATCTTTGTGTAATTTTGGTTCTGTGATAAAAATTTGATAAAACATCAATTCTGTAATCAGCAGTAGCTTTTTCCACATTAGGTGGATAACAAAAATAAACCTTTTCTTTCTCTGGGAGATCTGGAGACCGTCTTTTATTACCCTACATCTTGACTGCTGCAGCTGTCTGTATGTGGGAGTCGGTCAGTCTTGGCCTGCAGCAGAGAGACTACTCACTGGTGGCCTCTTTCCACTGGTTACCAGTGATACATAGGATTGAATATTTTATTTGGTTTTTAAGCTCTGCATCTCTGATCCCCTCAGACTATACTCTACATTCAGACCCTTTAGATTCTAGTTATTTCTTGTTATTTCACATTCTCAGCTTTACTGCTGCTCACCGACTCTGGCACGGCTCACTCCTCACAGTCACATCTATCCTATCGGTCGACACTTTTTAAATCCTAGCAGAAGACTCAGCTTTATACGATGCATATGAGTCCACTTAATTATTAATATGATGATAAAACTGTTTTCATTTTGCCCAGTGCGCTTTTACAGAACTTTAATATCTTACCTACAGTGCTATATATGACACACAGGCGTAAGGTAGAACGGGCCCCAGTGCACGCTATTATGTCGGGCCCTAAGGCATGGTAGTTACTTGTTATGTGCCTTAACAAGGTACCATAAAATCTTATCGTCACATGATCAGATACTTGGCACTGGATAACACCAACATACATAACACCCAGAAATCCTCATGGCATATATCTGACAAAAATACCAACAGAAATAAGGGATTATTCATTTAATTGTAAAGATTTGTACATGTGCATTGTACATGTATAGTACATGTGTAGTTTATGGAGAGTAGGCGTATATCTTATAACATTTTGTTATGCATTGCTGCTGGCTATTTACAAAAAAACAAAAAAAAAAACAACAAAAGAAAATCATGGTAGATGGGTTTGTCTTTTCAAAGGCACATATAACAAATGGTAAATGGAGTTTTTCTTCCAACACAGGCGTGTCTAGAGATGTGTTGTCTAGAGATGCCTCTAATTTGAAGTTCTTTGAGAAGGCACAAGAGTTGCACCCAGTGCTCGACCTCATGTTTTCCAGGCGGTTAAGGCACCTTTAGGGGATTTATACTGTCCGGCAGACCCTATGCACATGGCCTACGCCATTGTGAGCATTTATACTTGTGCAGTGGTGTGTCTGTGTCACTCTGCAGTTACACCTCCAAACACTAGTCGGCAGTCGGGGTTGAGTTGATTCAACACTCATATTAAACACACATTAAACACACCTTAAACACACATTAAACATGGCTTAATAGAGACAGTTTCAAACACAAGTACACAAATCAGCTTCACTATAACTCGCAGCATTCACAGACAAACACTTGTCTTTATCTGGACACATTTTCCCCACAAATACAACATGCTAATGTTATTAGCACAAGCCTATGGCCTTTTACATTGTATAGGTAAAGTTACAAAACTCTGCTCCATTACAACTCACAACGTTCACAATCAAAACGACTGTCTAATACTAAACACATTCTCCACATAAATACAACATGCTAATGTTTTTAGCACAAGTCTATGGCATTTTACATTGTATAAATTAGCCTAGCGGCTAGCAAACGTTTCGTCTTCTCATATGGAGCCAGGGACAACAGCAACATTTAACAAAGGTAACGTTACAAAATTTGAGGTTCACTGACAAAACAACTGTCTTTTACTAAACACGTTTTCCAAACAAACATGCTAACGTTACTAGCACAAGCCTATGGCATTTTGGGTCCATGTCATTGGTCCGACAGCCCATTAGTCCGACGGTCCGCGGTGCTGAATGGCTCCCAGCGGGCGTATTTCTGCCTTGATGGTGTGCCGCGACCGGCTCTGGGTCAGCTGGGAAAGGCTTGAGGCGAAGCAGGCTCACGGCTTATGTGTTTGCCACTGTCTTTTCCATTTTAACCCACACCATGATCTTTTCCTGACCCTAACCAAGTGGTTTTAGTGCCTAAACCTAACCAGACCTTAACCACAGGGCATCATGATGATTTCGGGACAACGGGACTTCGGAACAATGGGTTTAATATGGTCGGAACAATGGGCTGTCGAACCAATGGGCAGTTCCCTGGCATTTTACATTGTATAAATTAGCCTAGCAGACGAGCGGAGATTTCCTCTGCTCATATGAAGCCAGGATAAATCACACACAAGACTTAAAATGCTATTTTTGTGGAGGCTTTACTGTCTTCACAATTTATTGTTTCTTATCTGTGAAATTAAAGCAAATAAAAGCTTTGTTTCCACTGAGGGAAATGGCTTCAGCTTACAGAAACAGACAGGAGGTCTATTATGACGTGTAGTTACATTTCTGGGGATGACACGTCAGGCTTCGCTGTAGGTATGGTGTCGATTAGACGCAGAGGTATCAGTCCTGCATTACTCTGTGAAATGTGTACGGCCCCTAAAAGGGGCTTAGCTCGCCTGGCGTAGATTTGAATCTCAGATTTTATGGAGTTGCTCAGACATCGTCCCCTTCAGTAGAGGAATGTAAAAACACCTCTCGTGTGACAAACACAGGCACGTAAACAGGTGACATAAACATGATGAAAAAGATAAATTAAGTATTGATTGGAGGGGGATCTGAAGTCTTTGTAGTCCATGTGGGCATCTGTGACACAACCACACAGTTGTAGTAGAGACGGCAGCAGCAATAGGATTATAATTCCTCAGAAGTGTTTTCTTTACAAACAATCACACGAGAGTTAAACAGAGAAACACAGGAGAGAAAACAGTAAAAGCAACAGAATCATACGATACTGAACAAAAGCTACATGACATGAAACACACACACACAGATATAATAGAAACTGAACTGTATGCACACTAATACATGTGTGTTATATATGATGGATGCTTTCAGGAACACACACACTCAGACAGTGTGTGTGCTGAAGTGACAGAGATAAATAGATGTTTGGGCGGAAGATTCGCTTCAACAAACACATCAACACAGTTTCAGTCAGCAGCAGATACACAAGCACCTCGCTGTCTGTTTACAGTGTGTGTGTGTGTTTCTGTTTGCATGTGTGAGCAGAAACACAAGAGTGAGAGCTGAGTGTGTGTGTGTGTGTGTGTGTGTGTGTGTGTGTGTGGCGGGCGTGACACTGTGTCGACATTGCAGGAGCATCCCTCTCTCCCTCTCTGTGTCGATGTAATTACTGTGTTGAGCTGATAAACTGCTCTCACAGGACTCACCGTCAGCAGGGAGGAGGAGGAGGAGGTGCAGCGGAGGAAGGTGGGAAGAGGGGGAGGAGATGAAGGGACAGAGGAATGGGAACCAGGAGGAAATAAAAAGGACAATACGAGAAATGAGCAGGGGAGGACGAGGAGAAAAGGAGATCACAAAGAGCCAGACAGAGGAGAGGAAAGGGTTAGGAGAGAGGAGGAGAGCGTTACAGAGGAGGAAGGATGGATGGAGGAGAGGATGTGCAGAAAGACAAAGGCTGTGATTTGGGTGGAGGGAGAGATGAGAGGTAAATATGGAGAAGGGGAGGAGGATTAAAGGAGGTGTGAGAAGGGAGGGGGGAGGAAGAATTAAAGGATGGAGAGGGAGGAGAAGATGAGGAGAGGGGAGGTGTATTGATTCAGTACTCTGACAGCAGGGATGTATTTCATTTGGATAGAGCTGCAGTCACACCATAAATACACACACACACACACACACACACACACACACACACACACACACACACACCAGCATGACTGACCAGTTGACACAGGTTGCATCTTTAACTACACGGAGACTTTTACATATCAGCCTATAAAACCAACACACAACAGGCCTGTACATGATCTCACAGAAATAAAATAACCACGACCTCAGAACGCTGCATCACACGGTGGTGGTACAGAATATGTTACATAACGTGACAGCAGGTTCTGGCACCAAAACTATTTGGTTAGGTAAAGAAAAAAAAATGAAGAAAAGAGTTTTGGTTAATAACTGAATGTACATACATAGTAATGTGAGGTAACTACATACAACTACATACATCCAGCGCTGGGGTTGATTGTACAACCCAACATGCTGGGACAGAGTGACCCCACCACTGGGTTAAATTCAACCCAGCATTTTCCAATGCATCATCAAACCCTAGACTTGGGGTGAAAACTAGTTCTACTTCAGTAACAGTTTGACATTTAGGGAATTACACTGAACAAACAACATTTTAATGTCAAACTACTGAGTCAATACAGAACAGCACCGTGCTCATGAATGAAGGGATGAAGGGATGAGGGGTTGAGGGATGAAGAGATGAGCGATGAAGGGATGAGGTTTGAGGGATGCAGAGATGAGGGATGAAGGGATGAAGAGATGAGGGATGAAGGGATGAGATTTGAGGGATGAAGGGATGAGGTTTGAGGGATGAAGGGTTGAGGGTCAAGGGATGAAGGGTTGAGGTTTGAGGGATGAAGGGATGAGGGATGGAGTGGTGAGGGATGAAGAGATGAGGGGATGAGGATGAAGGGATGAGGGTTGAGGGATGAAGGGATGAGGGGATGAGTGGATGAGGAATGAAGGGATGAAGGGTTGAGGGATGAAGGAATGAGGTTTGAGGGATGAAGTGGTGAGGGATGAGGGGATGAGGATGAAGGGATGAGGGTTGAGGGATGAAGGGATGAGGTTTGAGGGATGAAGGGATGAGGGGATGAGGGATGAAGGGTTGTGGGATGAAGGGATGAGGTTTGAGGGATGGCGTGGTGAGGGATGAAGGGATGATGGGATGAGGATGAAGGGATGAGGGTTGAGGGATGAAGGGCTGAGGTTTGAGGGATGAAGGGATGAGGGGATGAGGATTGAGGGAAGGAGGGATGAGGGGATGAGGGATGAAGGGATGAAGGGTTGAGGGATGAAGGGATGAGAGATGAAGGAATGAGGTTTGGGGGATAAAGGGAAGAGGAATAAAGGGATGAGGTTTGAGGGGTGAAGGGTTGAGATTTGAGGGATGAAGGGATGAGGGTCGAGGGATGGAGGGGTGAGGGATGAAGGGATGAGGGGATGAGGATGAAGGGATGAGGGTTGAGGGGTGAAGGGTTGAGATTTGAGGGGTGAAGGGATGAGGGTTGAGGGAAGGAGGGATGAGGGGATGAGAGATGAAGGGATGAAGTTTGAGGGATGAAGGGATGAGGGATGAAGGGTTGAGGTTTGAGGGATGAAGGGATGAAGGTCGAGGGATGGAGGGGTGAGGGTGAAGGGATGGGGGGATGAGGATGAAGGGATGAGGTTTGAGGGATGAAGGGATGAGAGGATGAGGGTTGAGGGAAGGAGGGATGAAGGGATGAAGTTTGAGGGATGGGGGTTGAGGGAAGGAGGGATGAGGGTGAAGGGATGGGGGATGAGGATGAAGGGATGAAGGGATGAGAGGATGAGGGTTGAGGGATGAGGGATGAAGGGATGAAATTTGAGGGTTGAGGGAAGGAGGGATGAGGGGGAGAAGGGGTGAAGGTATGAGAGGAGGAAAGAGGGTTATGGGTGGATGGACAGATGCTTGGTGGTTGGAACCAGGCAGTTGAGGCTCTGGGTGGGGGAGCCGTCTCTTCGATCTCCAGGGTACGATCAGAGCCTCCGGTTCCTGTAATAACACAAAAGAGAGAAAAGGAAACAAAAAAGAAAGGGGGTTTGGGGGGAGGGATGTGGAAACTGAGTCAAAGGAGTAGGAAACGGATGAGGTGTGCTTAAATACTTACTGAACGGAAATGGGACGTGTTCAAGGCGTGGTCTTGCTCCCGAATCTAGTTCTAAAACTTCATTAAACACATTTGATCCTACAAGTCAATGTTCCTTAGAGAGAGTGATCTGTTAGAAGTGGTCAGAACGTTTAAGAATAAATAATCTATAGATGGTAATGCTATTGATATCTCACTTATTAAAGAGGTAATTGACTGTGTCCTCAAACCATTTACGTATACATGTAATAAATCCTTACAGGTACTTTTCCTGATGAAATGAAAATGGCTAAAGTGGTGCCAATCTATAAAAAGAGTAACAAGCATGTTGTATCAGATTATAGACCCGTGTCATCCCCACCTCAACTTGATTATTTTTGCAAATACTCATGCAAAAATTTTAAAATACGCTGGGATATCTTAGTTTAATGCAGATGCCAAGGAATATTTTGATTGTTTAAACAAGCATTTCAGAAAAATCACTACTGTGTTCACAGTCTTGTCAGATATTCTAACAGTTGATCTGTTACTTTTAACTATTTCTACATCTATTAATTACTTTTAGCTAATTAATGATATTTCAGCTGTTTACTTTTTGCTAACTGTTTCATTCGTTAATTAATCACTTTTAGCTAGCTAAAACTATTTCAGTAGCTCATCATTTACCTTTAGTTAACTAATGCTACTTCAACTGCTTTAATTACCTTTAGCTAACTGTTTTAACCGTTATCTATTATTTTAGCTAACGAATGCTACTTCAACTGTTATTAGTTACTTTTAGCTAACTGTTTCAACCGTTATCTATTATTTTAACTGACGAATGCTATTTTAACTGCTATTTGTTACTTTTAGCTAACTGTTTTAACCGTTATCTATTATTTTAGCTAACGAATGCTACTTCAACTGCTATTAGTTACTTTTAGCTAACTGTTTCATTCATTAATTAATCACTTTTAGCTAGCTAAAACTATTTCAGTAGCTCATCATTTACCTTTAGTTAACTAATGCTACTTCAACTGCTTTAATTACTTTTAGCTAACTGTTTCAACCATTATCTATTATTTTAACTGACAAATGCTATTTAACTGCTATTTGTTACTTTTAGCTAACTGTTTCAATCTTTTGTTTATCACTTTAATGCTATTTTAGACACTAGTCAGTTACTTTTAGCTAACTGTTTCAATGGTTATCCATTACTTTTAGCTAGCCAATGCTACCGATGACGTAACAACAGGCATCCTATTTCCTACGTTAAGACTTCACACCTTACTTCTGGGTGTAGGGTCATTGGGGAGAACTGTGATTGGGCCTAAATGTATTCGAGTTTAATTGTCCTTTAGAGGCTTTTATAACTCTGTACATGGATGCACCATTTTTAGGCTATCGGCTTATGTTGCTAACTTTAACTAAGTGCGTTTTCTACCTGCTGGGTCAACTGTTCCCAGAGGTCTGGTGAAATGCTGCTAAAAATCTGGGTTGTGGCAAAAAACAAGTTGTTATATCACACGGTAATTGCATTGAATCTTTGCAATCCATTTTTCTTCTCTTTACGTCCTACTATTTTCTGGACTTAAAGTGTGTTTTTTCTCCCCAATGGGATCAGTGTGAACAGCCATACGCAGCACAGATCAAAGGCATAGTGTTTGCCTCCAGTTGCCTGTCCTAAATCTGGACAGCGCACTGATGTATGATGTCATACGCTACTGTATGCTAGCTAGTTGATGGACAACAGCTATTTTTGCAGTTGCCCAGCACCAGCAGAGAGACGCTTCCTGAGTCTGCTTCTTGTGCAGCATGTCCAAAGTGTCCTGCATGATCAGCTTCAGCTGGTAATCACATTAATTAAAAATCAATATTTCCTGGTGTAGCTCTGTAATAAGATCAGAGTGTTGATTTGTCCTGGTGGTGTTTGAGTCTCTCTCCTCATAGCTCACGCACACCGTCACGGGTTCCATATTTTATTTATATAGCAGGACCGGGTGTTACTGAAGAGTCATTAAAAAAACACAGATTCACTTTAACACATTTTCATGTTAGTGTGTTTATGTTAATGTGTAAATTATGTCATGAATATTATTGTTTTCTCTGCGTGTGTGTGTGTGTGTGTGGTTGTTATGCAGAGAGGATTAAATTAAATTAAATTAGATTCATATAAATGTAAGCAGAGTTCATTTATCAGGAGACAAATTGGTTTCTGAAAACACACACACACACACACACACACACACACACACACAAGTAATCTGTGTAATAACGTGGCATTCAATGATAGGGTTGTCCAGGTAACAGGCGGAGAGCACAAAATAAAACATAAAGAGAGAAAATGTAACATCAGTGACATCACATTGGAAAATATTAATTTTAATGTCTTATTATTCAATTTAAATATACAGAGTCCGCCACGACGAGATAACATGGCTGACTCATATGTAGATATAAACAGCTCACTGTAAGGCAACGAAAACAGCCTATCCCAGCCGTCGCTGGGTGAGAGGCTGGTTACACCCTGGACGGGTAGGCAACCATTCACACTCACACTCACACCAGTGGGCAATTTAAGCCCCGTCTCCACCAAACCCTTTCAGTCCAGCACCTTTGGAGCCAGCAGTAAGCCTTCAGACATGGTACCTAGACCCTCGGTGTGTTCAGACATTCCTCTTAAATGTGGGCGGGGTTGTTGTCACTCACTGCTTCGTCCAGCACTCGCTGTATTTCCTCACACAGATGGAAGTCCGCACCTGGTTTATGCACCCTGACATTTTCAGAACAAAATAGCAGGACATGAGCAGCGGCACGATCAGTACCAGTAATTAAATCCACGACCCCAGCCTGCCTCCTGACTTACTTACTTCTTTACTCACATGACTGCAGCCTTCCTAAATACGTGCACAAATTAGTGGCTCATTATTAGGTGGGTTATGTAGGAATTTTGGTGATTACTTTTCATAGTAAAACGTACAAACAGTGCATGAGGACAGTAAATCGACACACCACTTTGATCAATGAGAAACATGTTTTGTGTTGACTGTACACAACGTTGGCTGGACTGATACGTCCCTCAAGATTAATTGATTAGGGCGAGACTGAAAATGAAAAAATAAAAGGTTGTTCCTGCTCAAACTGTGAGAAAAGCAGATCCAACATGTGGCGTAGCTCAGTCTGAACTCTGCTGGATAAGAAAGCACCGAGAGGCCTGAGATGACACCTGAGAAACAGGAGCAGCTCCTAACAACACTCTGCCTGTCAGAGGCTGACTGCCTGCACTGATGGGAAGACATGAACTTATGAACTCCTGAACAGAAAAAAAAGATGAAACACATGCATGTTGTCTCCTCCAGTTCTGCAGATTTCTCGTCTCACTTGAGCGTAAAGATTGACACGTTCACCTCCCTCTGCAGGAGGAAGAATCCAAGCAGAGAGAGTGAAACGCTCCTGCTGGTTTAAACCATTAAAGTTGACATTTTGAAGATGAAACGATTCCTTCTGACAACTGTGATATGCAGATGCAGGTAACAGTCTGCCGGGTGTGCGTTGAGCCTTGAAGAAAACACAAAAACATGTTTACACGTGTGAAAGCCAAGAAACATTTGAGTGTCAGAGAGATGAATGAACAGGTAAAGAACAATAAGAAGGAAGAGACAGACAGAGCAAAAGGAAAAGAAGGAGGGGAGGGGGACGAGCAGGGATTTAGAGCAGGTGGGAGGGAGAAGCGGAGGAGGAGGAGGAAGAAGAGGAGGAGGAGGAAAGCCATCGCAGAGAGGAAAATTAATTGCCGGCTGCAGGTTATTGGCTGGCTGTGCTGCCGCGGAGGCTGCTGTTGTTCCAGCACAGTGAGGATGCTGCAGAAGAAGAGAGAGCAGCGAGCAGAGAGCCGCAGATCTGTCTGCTGATTCCTGATCCACCGCCGGCTCATTTCACCATCCCATCATACATCTGTGAAGCGCCGGGGCTGCTCAGGCTGAGAGGAAACACTGGACATATCATCATTCTGAAGGAGGGAAGGAAAGCTGCAGCAGTAAGAAGAGGAGGAGGAGGAGGAGGGACGCCAGTGAGGAAGCTTTGCCGAGAGGATCACCCTCTGTGGGAGGACTCGGAGGCTGATTGCCCCGGGAAAATCAAGGAGTGGATGGTTCCTGAAACATCTGGAAAGGTGCAACTTCAGATCTTTAAAAGAGATTTAAACTCAGATCACTTCACATGATTTTTTTTTTTTACCAGCAGCAACAGGAAGACTGAGGGTCTGGAGTTTTCTGTATGTACTTCTAAAGGTGTAGTGCAAAATTCTCCTTCTTATCTGTCTGTAATTTAAAGTGTAATTTTCTTAAAAACTAGTTTTAAAAATGTGCAACTGAACATTTCAGCTGGTGTCTGATACAAATCATTTCAGTAAGTATTTTCTAGAATTCTCCCGAAGCATCCTGCCTGATTGTGTCATGTTTTAAGATACAAACACTAATTTCTGGAAAAAAAAGTTGGGCTACAACAAACAATTTTGATTTGATTATTTATTGTTCTGCAGATTATTGTTCTGATTAACATTTTAACACTTTGTTCAAAAATGTCAGAAAATAGCCAAATTTGCTCAAAAAAGGTTGATCAATTCATCCTGTCAACCCGGTCTCACTCTGAAGTCGTTGAAATCCAGCGCTTAGTTAGTGACGTCGTTTAACGTTGGCATTATAGGCAGCAGGTCGCCATTATAGTTTAACGGCAGCTGGTGGCATCAGGGGGAAATGCGATGGGACAAGAATGAAAGTTAAGGCTATGAGAAGTCTGAGTAGGGTGGGCGATAGGTCCATCAACCACTGACTTTCATCCAAGAGAGCGGTGTTTGCATCCCCTAAGATTACAAAGCCGTGTGTTTGTTGCCTGAACTCAACCACGTGCGTTTGTTGTTGAATGGGAAAAATTGCTTTTATTTTGAAAGAGACTGTATGCAAACTGTACATTTCCTGTGAAAACAGAAGTGTATTTTGAAAACAGACAATGCATGTAACAGGCTGAAGTTGACACGGCGTCCCAGAACGTCAACAACCAACACACCCAGGGTACCTTGGACGTCATATGTGGACGTGGAAAGTCCATGACCAAACGTGGACATGTGACGAGGTCACAGTGAGGATGTGTTGATCCAGCGGGTCTCAACTTATGTGGCTTAAAAATGGGCCAATGCTGACTTGTGACTGGAGTCCCCAAAGTCATGGAAAACCTGGAAAAGTCATGGAAATTTGTTGTGTGTAATGAAATTGTTACAGTCATTATCAGTGGAGAAAGTAACAGTGAGGCATTTTTTTTTATCTGTTGATGTAACATAGCTTCAAAATGTGTTGATGTGCGACGTTTGTTTGTTTGTTTGTTTGTTTGTTTGTTTTTACAGTTTGTTTAGCAAGGCTAACATCCAAGGTGCCACCTGCTGCTCACTCTCTTTTAACACACACTCACACACTGATGGAAGAGCCATCAGCAGCAGTATCTTGCTCAAGCATATTGTGACATGCAGACTGGAGGAGCCGGGGATCGAGATCGAGCCGCTTTGTAAGCGGGCCTAAACGTCAAACTTGCTGCTTCAGTTTTGGACGTTCATGGTTGACTTGTCAATTGACGCTTTTCAAAATACACGTGTTTTTACAGGAAATGTACAGTTTCTGCTTGTTGGAGGCATACAGTCTTTTTCAAACATAAACGTAGAATGTAAAATGTTGTTTTTAGGTTTAATTCCCGAAGTTTAGGCGAAAACAGGCCGTGGTTAGGTTTAGAAAAAAACATCATGATTTGGCTCAAGGTGAGTTCTTGCTGACGTAATGTCACGAGACATACAGTATCTCACATAAGTGAGTACACCCCTCCCATTTTTGCAAATATTTCATTATATCTTTTCATGGGACAACACTATAGAAATGACACTTTGATATAACTTAAAGTAGCCAGTGTACAGCTTGTATAGTAGTATAGATTTACCTTCCTCTGAAAATTACTCAAAACACATTGGGTGCCCTATACAGACTTCCTCTCGCAGACAGCCACTGCTCAGTATCATACCGATGTGAAGAGTTTTAACCGACAAAGCTGTTGTATTTGACGAGTTCAGTTGTGGCCGCGGCGTCAGAAATAGCTGCCACCCAGTGCCCATCACACCGCCGTGAACAGCTCCTCTGTACGTTGGTGTCTGACGCTGAAATCATTGACAAAGTGTGTTTGGTGTTTGAACGGACGACAAACTCCTACTCTGGGAGCTCTACTGGTCCGTGTCTGCAGTCCGCCTGTAATAATATGATTAACATTTGGAGTAAAGTGGACCACATGGTTCTGTTGGTATGCCTCGTGAATGGTAATGGAAACTTTATTATGGATCATTGACACATCATTTTGTCCAAATTGTGTCCATGAAAATGTGCAGGAACCCTGTGTGACCATATGTAAACTAGTTCAACTATTATTTCCTGTTTTATTTGGATATTTCTTAAAGACTAGAAATGGCTAAAATTACCAAGCAAGTCACCAAAAAGACAGCATTTGTTGTATTAGAAATATGCTTATTCTGCTTTCATGTCCTGTTAAAAATCTATCAACACCTCTGATGAGCTAACGTCGGACTGATTGTTTCAGCTCTGAAGTTGATTTCTATCGTAAACCAGCTGAGGTATCATAAACCAGGTCCCTGCTCTGGTAGATTCTGTAACTTGTTTTGGGGAAAAAAAAAGATTTGTAGGGTCTGATAATAGAGAGAAACGACTTGATAAAATGGAGATATTGTGATTGTAAAGCGTCGTCTTCACTGACAAACAGCTACTGGAATGAAAATCTGTGCAGTGTGAATGAAAGCCAACACACTCTTGTTGCCTGACAACAAATTCTGGTTTGTGAAATCAATTTTTAGCTTGTTAGATTTCTTCCCATTAAATGATGCGAGGCGATGACACACACTTCGACCACAAGCATTGACATGCCGAGCAGAGAGAGACCCCAAAACTAACAAGCCTGTGTGTGCTCATGTCCTTCGTCCAATCAGTGTGTAAAACCAGTGAGAATCTCTGTGTTTTCTGTGTCTGTGTGTCCAGGAGCGAAACTAAGCCGGATTTAACCTTTGTGGAGAAATGACGGAGCAGCAGAGGAAATCGAGGGATGAAGGGAGGGAGAGAGGAAGAGAAAAGGCTGACAGTCGGCGGATCTAGCTTTCCTCACAAAACAACAGGATCCACCTCAGTCTGCCTTCCACTCCTGGAGGAGGAGGAGGAGGAGGAGGAGGAGGAGGAGGAAGAGGATTTGGGGGGAATTACATGGAGAATAAAGTGAGCTTCATTGCAGACGGAGGGCGACTGTTTCACGGTGAAGTTTGCTGAAACAAAAGCAGGTCTTCACCTCTCTGGATTATCAGTCCTGAAGGAGGATTTGGGGGTTTTGATTTTTTTTCCTGCTCAGCAAAGGATGTAAAGACACTTGGAATTCAGTTCAAGAGAAAGAAACACTGGAAATTCATTGAATTGTTCAAGTCTGAGCAAAGAGAGCCGGTGTGTTGACACCAAATATACCATTTTTGACTTTTTACTGGCCAAAAAGTTATTTTCAGACAGAGCCGAGACCTGCACACCTGCAAGCCAAACAGATCAGAGGTGAACTTTTATTATGAAGTTGCTGCTCAAAGGGATCATCAGGAAGTTCAGCTCCTTATTTCCTCCCTCTTCAAGCTTCCTGTCTCTCTTCATCTCACGTTGTAGTTTTCCTTTCACCACATTTATTGTATCTCTCCTCTCTTCTCCACACACACCTTCTCCATTTTGCCCCTTTCCCCCTCTGCGTGGTCGGTGAGGCAGGTGTTGATGACAGATAACAGCTGCAGAGAGGCGGCTCATAAAATCAGATGAATCATGTTCAGTGACAGGAGCGGCAGGTAATACAGGCTGAATGTGCCGGCGTTTCTGCAGAGTGTCTGTCATCTTTCTGCAGGCTAATTCCATCTCAAGGACCGTCAGTGGGCGAGCTGGTCGATTATAAAACCAGAGGGAGGGACGCTCTGTTCTCTGCAAAGTCTCAGTATCACTTGTAAAAAGGCATCACTGACTAACAGCTGTGATTTCCTACCAACCTTTTTCTGATTTTTATATAATAATGCAACACAGCCTGTTGGAAAAGATCTAAAGAGGAGATGAACGTGGAGCTCAGAGGTTTGTCTTTAAAGCAACAAGAGCGTGCAGACGACACCAGCTGTCTGAGGTACGTGTGGAGTGAAAGACAAAAACACTTTCAAAGAGAGAATTAACAAAAGCTCCAAATGAGCTCGAGACTGAATCCAAAATGCAAACCGAGGCGACCGCAGTGAATAATCCTGGAACATGTGTATTCAAATGTAAAAATGAGACTTCAGGAAAAAGCACAGAGGTCGATCTCTAACTGAGTAACCGAAAGTCGTCCACAAGTGGTGAAGACAAGTCTGAGCGGTCAGAAAAATGTTTTGAAGTTTAGCTGGAAAGAAAAACCCAACTTGTAGCACAAGCGCTACACCGAGCCCACAATAACGAGGAAAGACATCAAGTCAAATCAACTTGAAAGATTTTGCGGCTACAAACGTTTACCCATAGCACAAAATCTCTTGTAACACTTTTGATAAAAACCCTGCAGAAACCGTGAGGATTTCAGAGAATGAAAGGAAATCGACTGAGTTGATGCTTAAAGCACAAACACCACATGGAGTTTAGATTTTACTCCTCAAATATTTGCTGTTCTTTAAGCACAAAATTTTTGTGACGATCGAAGCACAAACTGTTTTTATCTCTGAAATTAAAACGTCCAGCTGCTCTGGATCTGACAGACGAACAGGTTGATTATAAAATGACCTTTCAAGCACAAATTGTGACCAATATTCAAACACAGATTTCAAATTCAGGTGCTAAAGATAAAGTTTAAAGTTCAGTAAGCACAAGCTGCGTTCAGATTATTTCCACACATAAGTATTCAGGTGCTAAAAAGTATTTTGTTGTGTGTTTTTTTTAATGATTTCAGAAACGCTTTTGTATCAATTCAAAGCACAAACACACCCCTCATAAGCACACAGCGCTTTTTACGCTGATTTGAGAAATAATTCAACATCAGCTGCTGATTTATAAAATAACTGGTGCGCAGACGAGATCAGGGGAGTCGACTAAACCTCCAGACAAATGTTCATATTCAGGCTGCTGCTTTCTGATCTGTGAATGTGTTTGGATAAATTATTGAGGCCAAACTTCAATATTTGACTCGGAGCGTCGCCTCGTCCTGATCCAGAAACATAAATTCAGATCACTTTTAAAGATTTCTCTGTCACTCATATTTAATATTTCACATCAAACTGTTTGCTGTGTCTTGTCAATTTGGGGAGAAAGGAAGTTGTTTTAATCACTCACTGATGAATTATTGAACTGAAGTGAAAACTGCTGGAACACATTACAGCCCGGAGGAGTTTTCTTTTTCTTCTTCTTCTCCTCCTTCATGTCTTATTAATCATCACTGGCCTCGTTTCCACTGCGGCTTCAAACAAACCTCAGGGGACCGAAAACTAAACATTTGGCTGAAGATGTTTAAGTGTTTTGTGAGACGTTACAGGCTTGAAAAAAGCAGTGCGGTTAGTTTAATGTAAGTTTAATAAGAGAAGGTGTCACTTTGATTCAGGCTGAGGAGATCTCAGCGTAGGGAAAGCTGCACATTTCTGTCAGGGAAATTAAAGAATATATATATTTTTGTCATTGTACTTGCAGTTTGCAGGAAGACGCTGATTATTTAATAACTCAAACAGAAGTAAAACATACATAATACATGAAAAGCAGGAGTTTTGTTGTGACTGTGACTTATTGGTGTCACTTTTACTGGACGCAGAAGCTTTACAGTTTAATTTTATATATCTTTTCTCCACATTTGGCCATTTGAGCTGCAGGGAGACATTTTTAAAAGCCCCACAGCTTATATTTATCTTACTGAATCCATCACTTTCAAAGCAGTCGTTAAATGTATTAAAAACCAGGACACCAGAGAGGATAAATTAAGATTTAATGTTTTTTAAATCATCTTCCCTTCACCTTTCTCTGGCGACTTAAGCAGCAGACTTCCAACAACTGACCAACTCGACTCGTTTGTGTTCAACACATTAAATAACTGACTTCACCGCCGACACTGAAACCATTTAACAACACTGAGATTTAACTGAACTGACCTAATTTTTTGCACCTGTGAACACACACCTTCACCCCTCCATCACCTCCACAAACCTCCACAAACTCAAATGAACTGTTTTTCCAGTTTGAAGCACAATCTGGAGAGTGTTTCCCCTCTTCATCCCCCCCCCCCCCCCTCCTCCTCCTCCCCTGCAGGGCAGAAACAATCTGCCGCGCATGAATAAAAATTAATTTTTCACCGTGATGAAAAGACACAGCGTCTCGCCTCCTCGCCGCCCGCAGGACAGCAGATAAAAGCTGTTTACTGTGAGGAGACTTCAGAGCAACACAACGCGTCTCATTTATGAAAAGAACAACAAAACCAGGCTGAACAGTGTCCTCCTCCTTTTGTCTTCTGTCTCATAATTGTTTTTGCCCACGAGAGCCAAGCATTAAGAAACACAGGGGTGGGTTTCTCTTTTGTCTTCAGAGTGACAGAGACAACAGGAAGTGAACTCAGCTTGACTCTCAGCTGGGTTTTTATCAGAAGTGACACTTTTCTAAACGGAGACAGACGTCTTTGTTGAAGGAGTTTGACTGATAAAAGCATTTACTAAACTTGATGAAGCGCATTCTGGGATTTTAAGTGGCTTCATTTCTTGTGGGAAATCTTTCTTTTCTGAGGGAAAACTCAGACTACAGTGACGCAACGTTAAAATATTTCACCTTTATGAGAATATCATTATTTTTTGCAGAAGAGTCACAGAAGCCACACAAATACACTACATTTGAATTAAACCTGGAAGAAAGCAGGAAACATTTTAATTTCATTTTTTAAGAACTGCTTTGACTGATTTCTCTGAGGATTTCTAGTCGACCTTTGCAAAGGATGAACATGACTCTTCCTACATAACGGATCTTTGTCTGGATTATAAATTTCACCAACTCTTCATTTGGTTTGAAAATTTGTCTGAAATCTGGTGATGTTTTTGGACTGTCGCCCATTTTTGTTTGGCAAAGTTAATCTCAGATTTGGGCGTGGTCATCTGAACAAGAATTATCTTTGTGAAGGTCATTTTGGCTCAAAGGTCAGAGGCTGATTAAGGGGAAAATAAGCAAGAAAACAGACGGCAAAGACGCACCTGAGGACGTCGCATTTGGAGGGTAAAAGTCAGACAGCGAGCTGGATTATTGACTCGTTTCCTGAGGGACCTGCAGAGACAGAGGACAGAGGACGCCGAGATTAAAAAGACACAAAGGACGCAGAGACGGAGATAAGTGTCAGACGTCATCATGGGCTGCAACATGTGTGTGGTGAAACGTCCGGAGGAGCAGTACAGGATCATGTTCCAGGTAAGACCTCAGAGCTCGTTGGTGCCCGTCTGACCAATCAGATGTTGACAGGTGTGTCTACACACACTTTACACATATTGGTTCCAACCAGTTTCTAAACCAGCTCTTTTTCTTCAGACTCTGGTTTCATGGTTTCTGCTGACAGCTGACATTGTGAAGTCTTTATGACATAATGTGTTGCCTTGATATGAGAGACAGGACGTCATCAGACAGTCCTTCATGTTGTTGACAACTCTGCAAACCGCTCCTAAATTTTAGATGTTGGAACGTTCTTGCAAGCACCAACAAACAAACTATTCACAACAGCATCTGCAAGTTTTAAGCAGGCCCAAATGATACTGTGGATTTTTAAAAGTGTTTTCAGCGGTGATCCAAAATAAAAATCTGCGGAATTCTGCAGATAAAGAAGTCACCGATTATGACTGGAGAGTCATGACCATGGTACAAATAGCAACAAAGTGTGGTCTCTTTGCGTCCTAAGGCTGCCTGAAAGCAGCGAGGATAAGGAGCTGGCCTTCAGTGTGTTTTTTCTCATACCAGTGATCAACACATCTGGGTGATGCCATCGTATGTGCATTAGTATGTTGGATGGTTTTCCATTTTCATCCCCTACAATTGAGGAGCAAACCGGCACACAGTCACGTTCTTATGCATAACTCTCTCTCAGGTGTTTAATCTCGTAGATTTATATTTTAATCCTCGAAATCTAAGATTGTTTTTTTCTTAAACATGGCCCAAACCCTCTTTCGCAGACAGACAATATTCATTTATGATAATAATTGTTTTTGAGCTAAAAAACTACTTAGAAGATTTTAGTAGAAACTAACATTTGTTGGAAGAGTCAGTCAGTGAGGGACACCTGGCCGTTAGTGGAAGGTTCAATGTGAGGCAGCGAGAGCAAACATGAATTTGCCAATCTGTTAACAGTAAATCTTATTTTGACTTTTCTTCTCACTGCACCACTAAATTGATTTTAATGCTAACTGAATAATACACATGACTGTCACACACATGCACAAGGAGGTGGAGGAGACAGTGACAACAGTCACAAGCAGCTTTATAAGCAGCGTCTACATTCTTAAAATCTGAGGAAAATCTGCCAGGTTTTTCGTGGCTGATACTCTCTTACAGTTAATATTTTAGAAAATAAAAAGGTGGCTATTGTGAAGAGAAAGGAAAAAGTGATGAAATGATTAATACAAATAAAACATGCAGGTGTGTTTGAGAGATACAGAGGAGGAAGAGGCCGCAACCTCAACTGCTTTTGTTCTGGAGAGAGAAATGAGGGTTTAGGAAAGACTCTCCCTGCGTGTGTGTGTGTGTGTGTGTATGTGTGTGTGTGTGTGTGTGTGTAAGAGGAAGCCACGGCACCATTCATCACTGCAGGTTAGTCCAGTTACTTTCTGTAAAGGTCACTGTGTTATTCTGCCGGGTTTTTTTGTCCAGTCGAGGCTGAAAGTCACAGAGGACTCACAGCCCTCCTGATTGTTCATGGGAGTGTGTGTGTGTGATATGTGTGCGATATGTGTGTGTGTGTGTGTGTGTGTGTGTGTGTGTGTGTGGATTGTGATGGAAGCATTAATGTGCAGCGTTTCAGTTCACATTAAAGAATAAAGCCTGTTCCTTTAATCGATCTGCTGTGCACATATTTACATCAAACATGTACATTTATTTTACAGTGATTCACTCTGGTTTCACCTTTTTGCAGGTAAATAAAAACGAACAACAACTTATCTGCAACAAAACATTTGCCAGTCGACAGCGCTGACCTGATCACGTTTATAATGTAGAGTATTTCACCTCATATGTGCCTTTGACCCGTTAATAACTCTCTCTGATGTCAGTGAAGGTTCCACTTAGAGAAACTGACTCACTTTAAAGGAATCACTCAGATCATTTTCAAACCATAGACCTATATTACAAAATGCAGATGCCATTAAATACCTTTGTATCAACATCTCCACCAAGCTGTCAGAGCTGCACCATTATTAAACAGCACTGAAGAAGTCCTCACTCACTGGAACAACCTTCTCATCTCACTAACTGGACAAATAGCAGCTGTTAAAATAACCAGATTACCTTTTGTTTTTTTATATGACACCAGTCCTCCCTACATCACATTGGTTCAACACTAGACTCTATAGACTCTATCATAACTCCACTGGAGACATAAAAACAAACACAAAGAAATGTATCTACCTTACAGAAATCAAAAGACCACAGAGGCCTAGCTGCTCAAACTTTCAGATTGTATCACCCAGCAAACCATTTAGAGTAAGACAAATAGCTCCTGACCCAGTAACTGGTGTCTGACGTGCACACTTTAAAGTCCACCTGTTGTTTAAAAAGGCCAAACACGCACCGGAAACATTATGAGACACGTCAAACAACCCTGATGCCCTAATCTAACCTTGTTTCATGTTGGAGCATTGAATGAGTCCTCAGGAACCAAAGCTGTTTTTTACAAACGCAGGTTTTCAGTAGAAACCGAGCACACACAGTAAATTATCAACACTGACCTCAGACATCCAGTGAGGCAGAGAGGAAACACACAGACGGACAGGTGGACGTGAAGCGAGAGCACAGAACAGTTTTAAGAGCCTCAACATGAATTAACTGATATCAATTTTCAATACAGTTTGAACATTTAACCAGGTTCAATCGATAAGTGTGTTTGATGTCTGTGTTCACGTCACTGAGTGATAAAGAAGAGAAAGAGGGAGACTTTGAATCTGTATGAAAAACAGCCAGAGGTGCAAAAAGGTCCAAAAATTATTTGAAAGAAAATGACTGACAAACTCTGCCTGCCGTCATGTGAACAGAGACCTGGTTGTGTGATGTCGGTATTTTCAGATCTAATGCCTTTAATCTGCCACAGGAGCATCAGCTGACGCCTGTCAGGTGACGCCTGTCAGGTGAGGCTCATCAGTTATCACTTCCGCTTAATGACTCTAGAGCCTGTTGCACAAAACACCTTAAGTTTTCTCCCTACGTATGACACTTAACACTTAATTTTTCCTAAGCTGAGGGACTTATTTCAATCAATCAATTTTATTTATAAAGCCCAATATCACAAATCACAATTTGCCTCACAGGGCTTTACAGCATACAACACCCCTCTGTCCTTATGACCCTCACAGCTGATCAGGAAAAACTCCCCAAAAAAACCCTTTAACAGGGAAAAAAACGGTAGAAACCTCAGGAAGAGCAACTGAGGAGGGATCCCTCTTCCAGGACGGACAGACGTGCAGTAGATGTCGTACAGAACAGATCAACATGATAAATTAGTTAGCAATAAGAGTTAGCAAGATGCAGTAACAGGACATGAGAGAGAGAGAGAGAGAAGGAGAGAAGGTGCCCGGTGTATTATAGGGGGTCCTCCGGCAGACTAGGCCTAAGTCAGCCTAACTAGGGGCTGGTACAGGGCAAGCCTGAGCCAGCCCTAACTATAAGCTTTATCAAAGAGGAAAGTCTTAAGTCTAGTCTTAAATGTGGAGACGGTGTCTGCCTCCCGGACCGTAACAGGAAGATGATTCCACAGGAGAGGAGCCTGATAGCTGAAGGCTCTGGCTCCTGATCTACTTAAAGCGACACTTTCCTTTGTTTAGGTTAAAATGCTGTTAATAAGCTGATGGCACACTAAAATGTAAGTGAATTCCACCAGAGATACAAACTCATAATTATACCATTCTCATATGGTTCTAAGAAAACTCCAACCAATCATTGCATTCGAGCCTCTGAAACATTAATGGTATCTTCCTTGTGCGTTTCCACTCACTAGTAACATTAACAATACTATCTAACGTTAGCACTGTGACCTTATTCTAAAACTCATCAGTCATCACTGACTCCGGTTGAGTTTTAAAACTCCGGGGTTGCGTTTGACTGTCTTGTTGTAACGTTACACTCGCTCTCCTCTTCCGTGTATCTAATGTTACCTTGCCAACGCCTACGTCTATCATAGACGTAATGAGGACGTAATGGAGGAGGGGGATGGGACTTTGGAGGGAGGTGGAATTGTGGATATTCAAATTTTTTCAAAGTGCAAAATTTTTTCAAATGCAAGAAAGGTAAGAGTAGCTTTACTCAAGTAAAAATGTTAAGGCATTTACTGCACTGAAAGATTTTACGGTGGTAAAATACGACAGCTTCCATGATAACCATTTGTTTGCTTGCTTGTGACACCTAAGGTCCTTTGTGCAGTGATCTGACTAACTTTAAGGGATTCCGTAGGTTTGAGACCAAGACAAGGAGAAAAACTTAAATACTTAAGGCAACATTTTAAAGAAACCTGAAGGAGTGAAAGTGATTTTATCTTAAGAAAGCCTTAAGATGGACTTTAGGGAAAATCTTAACTTAAGGTGTTTTGTGCAACCTGCTCCTGTTCTTTACTGTATCTGATGGAGCTGTCCATGGTGCTGAATCCTTGATTAAGGCCCAATCCCATTTCTACCCCTTAAATCTTCCACTTGGTACTGAGTACCCTCGTTTGGAAGTGAGAAATATTAGGGTAGAGATCTTTCCCTAAGAAATGAGACACCACTTCATACAAATCAGTGTGGCCGACGTGCAGGCAGACGTCACGCGTAGTAGCGACGCAAGATACCGGTAGTCATTCAGGTTTGAAATCGCCGGCTCCAGCGCTTGTGTTGTGGTGTGTGCTATGTTTATTCTTCTCCGTCTGATCAATCAACGGAGGAGAAATGCTGAAAACAGGAGCCGCCTACGACGCCTTCTAGTTCTGATCAATTTTGTTCGGGTAAGTCGATTTGTTTAAATATTTTGACGCTGTGAGTTGCTGATGAGTTCAGGCTAGTCCGACCATCTGTTGTTTGTATAGCCTACATTCCGATCGTACAGCAACAAAATGTTTTCCAAAACTTGCCGAAGTTGCTGACTTCGCAAGGTGTTCTGGGAAATTTCATCTTCCACTTTGTTGTAAGTGTGGGTCGGGGCTCCCTTGGAGTCTAGGGCAGGTTTAAGTGTTGGAAACCACTTCCACTACCTCAGTTCTGTTTTGGGACACAACTAGCCTAAACGTGAACGTGCACAACAGAGTGCAAGTGCGTATCTCTAGGGGAAGTGTGAGTATTGGGACAGGCCCTTAAACTGTGGACTCTTACTACACTGTTCTTCTCTGTAACATGTGGAGCTGTGCATCAATAAACACCATCAACACACAATACACAACTATCCTGATGAAAATACAGTGAGAGTAAAACTTTCCCCTGAGGAGACTGTGCAAACACATCACACGGGGAGACCTGGTGTATTTTAGGAATTTACTCCCCCTCTGTGTTTCGTACGGTATATACAGTCTGTATTTTACTCACATTTACTGACATTATCCTCTGGATATGATCCTCACAGTCATTTGTAACTCCACTCTAGTTCTTTCAAATATGAGTTAAAGAAACAGAACTGATTCTGCCACACGTTTGGCCTCGTGCAGCAACTTTCTCTTAAATATGAAGAAAAAATAGGGAGTGCTGCACCGGATTAAGGCACCGTGGGGTTAATTGTAAAAAAATCAGTCAGGTGTTTTTCAGTGATGGGGGAAACAGTCACATAAAGATAAAATCACAGCTGACCAGTTCATTCAGTGTAGAAGTCCATGATTCTGAGAAATTCTGACTGCAGTGAAAAATCCTTCATTGATTCACCAAACCAACCTGTTCTGACTGGAGAGTCTTCATCAGTTGTCATCTCTAGTCGAGAGTCATAGGATTATCTGTGAATCAGTAAAGGATTTTAAAGAACAGTCAGAGAACCTTGGATGCATTTTTGGACTGCTGTCCTGTACCATGGACTTCTACACTGAATAAGCTGGCCAGTCGTTGTTTTCAGATTTTTTTTAAGTGGGTTTGTATGAGCTAATTATCCAGTATATTGCATACAGTAGATGTCTGTCAACACAGCCCCCAGTTTGGAGAAGCAGGCATGGAAGTTCAGCAATGTTCTGCTGTGGACGGGGTCAGCAATAAAACACGTTAGCCACCTAAAAAATGAATATCAGATTAAGTGTCCGCTATATTCAGAATATTTTCACTGCTTTGCTTTAATGTCAGACAGTGGTTTCCAAATGGAAAATTAAGCTGTTGTATCGCTCTCCTCAGAGGCAGACTCTGTTAAAAAAACAGTGATTTACCATCACTGAACACAGGAGCTGCTGGTCTACTGCTGCCTTGATCTGTTAGTTTGTTTGTGTTATTGTGTGACTTTGGAGTTTTAAAGTGTTAGTTTGGATTCACCAAAGTCTCACTGTAACACAAACAAACCAACTAATGGAGGCAGCAGTAGACCAGCAGCTCCTGTGTTCAACAAGCCTAGATCACGGTTTCTGTCAAAGGAGTCTGGCGTTGACGAGGGCATAGTTTAGTAAGTCATTAGTGGCTTCATTTCTGGAACAGGCTGTCTGCCGAAAAGGTAAGATGCTGAGAGTATTCTGAATATAGCATACACTGTAAATTATATTGTTTATTTACGTGGCAAAAATACGTTTTGTTGCTGACCCCTCCACCGCAGTAGATCACTTAGCTTCTGTGTTAGCCTGCTCTCTAAACTGGGGGCGTGCCGACTGACATCTGCTTTATGTAATACACAGACTATGGCTAAGTAACCCATACAACCCCATCTCAAAAATCCATCCCTTTAAGTGAAGCGACTCATTTAAAGCCCTTCAGCAGCTGAGATGCCTTTGAGAAAAGCTCCCTGTGTCACCATGTGAAACTGAACACTGTAAACATTCAGCTGCTGAACAACGAGCAGGAAGCTCAGCTGTTTCTGAATAAATTAATTCAAAGTATTATAATAAACTTCACATAGATTTCTGTGGTTACTGCAGCTGAGTTAGATTTTGCACACAGGCTGAAACTGCTCAGCGTGTCGAGTTGAGGAGACGTGTCAGGAAGCATCGCATGTGTCAAAACTCCAACTTCACATGTTTATGGAGGAGCAGCAGGCCCGAGCTCACCTCATACATAAAACACACACCTTAATATTCTTAACCGTCCTCACAAAAGAATATTAACACACAAACAGCCACACTGAGTCAAATAAATGTAATTATAATAAAGCTAAACAAGCCTTCTGTTGTAGCAGAGAAGCTGTGTTTTTAACTGTGGTTGAATCTCACCACCGTTTCCACACTCTCACTCTCCTGGGTCTGCTCACGTCCTCTCCTGCTGGGGAGCGCACATTTCTTTCTTTCCTACTACAGTTTGTTTTTCACAAGAGACCACGGGGCTGGAGGAACACAGTGGGAGTAAAGCTTTACACTCAAACACACTCTCATGTATATTTATATGGAGCAGATTCACACTGTTACACATCAATACACCTTTGAAATCTCTTCCTCACATACTGTACATACTTACATACTGTACCGCTCGCCCTCTTTTACAGATACATGAACACAACACACAGCTGCTTACGGAGTCACTCACACATTGTTCCCTCAATGCAATCAAATTCCTACCACTAAAATCTAAAATCCTGTTTTTAAATGACCTCATTCATCCACTCATATTGGCCGCATTTCCCAGTTAAGAGCACAGTTAAGAACGCCTTTGGTAAGAAGGGTCGCTAAGATACAAGTGTGTCCCAGATGAGTTCTTAATGCCCTTCTTACGATCGCTCTTTAGGCCCGTTTCCACCGCAGGAACTTCAGGGTAATTGGTTGGTGCGTGTCTCCACCGCAGGAACCACCCCCGAAGGACAGAGTTCCGGAACTTTTACAGGGGCTAAACAAGTCCCTGCCTCGGAGTAGGTACTCAGAACGGCCCCGAAAAACTCCTGGCTGGGGATTACTTGGTGCTGATTGGATATACTCAAGGAGGGATGTGACGTTTTGTAAATAACAACATGGTTATCGTTGTTTAACTAGGCTAACCCTTAGCTGTTAGCGGTGTCTGTAATAACTCAATAAACGGTCCGTGAAAAAGTATTTTTTCCAGCGGATATCTTAGTTACAACATGATTGAGCTAGCAAAGCAGTTTTGTGTTGCTATGTGTGGTATTTATTCAGTTTTGGGAAATCACGATGTCTAGAAAGCATCAGTGGCTGCAGCTGACAGGGACAGTTAGCAAAGCTAACATCAGGACGTCATCTGTTAAAAGCCTCCCGTTGTCGGATACGACATGAAACTACTCCAGTTAGCTCAATCATGTTGTAACTAAGACATCCGCTGGAAAAAATATTTTTTTCACGGACCGTGACCGGAGTTATTACAGACCCCGCTAACAGCTAACGGTGTCCCTATGCCCCTACGTCTCCCCGGTCAAAATGGTTGCGCAATGATTACGTCACATACAGAGCCTGGTAACTTTACAGGAACCTTCCTCCTACTCCGCTCTCTCAGTGGAGACACGGCGGTTGAGAGGGCCGAGCGAGAGGACGTTCCTGTAGTAGTTCCTGCCCCCCAAATAGTACCAGGAACTTCTTCAGTGGAAACGGGCCTTTTAAGATGCTCTCAACAGGAGCTGGTCACTACCGCGGTGCTGAAACTAAATCAATCGATGTCAGGCACATCGATCACCCACCACTTCATCAGCACATAAGTCACACACAGCGCTGCTACCTAACGCACTAATTCCCTGCTGCTCGTGTGTTCTAATAATTCTAATGAAAAACTAAGATGATAAATATTTGTTAATGACCTATTTTCATGATGAAAACAAGACTACAACTAAATAAGAAGTAGTCTTGGTAAGAGAAAAGAGAAAAGAGAAAAGTGTCAGTGGTGTGAACTGGCCGGTCTGAGCTCGACTCAAGCCGGCTGATGGTGGACAAACAATGGACAAACAAGTTAGCTACAGTTAGCTAGCAGCTAACTGGTACCATGGTGGACAACTTTACAGCTCTGTAAAAACTGAGCATGCTCAGAGCGTACTGTACTGACTGCATGCAACAGAAACAAGCTGAAGGTTTACAAGGTGGAGCTGCTGATTTGTAAAAGGCGCACACACACACACACACACTGAGGTCCTCTGAGGTTTTGGTTTCCACACTCTGCTTGATTGTTAGATATCATTACCATCTTCACTAGGTCACCTCGGGAGAAATACACACACACACACACACACACACACACACACACGCACACACACACACACACACACATACACCTGGGATTCACATTCATTACATGGCTGTTGTGTCTTGATTGATCTGAGCTCCCAGGGAGTTACAAGCAACCCCCAACACACACACACACACACACACACACACACACATATTACATATTCTCCCTCCCTGTGACACACACACCTGATCTATTTTCACATTTCTGTGTACCCGCTCTGAATTTAAAAAATGTGATTAAAACTTTAACACAGGCGGCCGACCTGCAGCTGGAGGTCGTTGAGGTCACACAGAGACTGACGGGACGACCTTAAAAACAAAGCCTCACCTCTCTGCATGGTCGTGTTGTTATTTTTACTGTTTATGTGTTTTCATAGTTACAGTTAATATTTTCTGGAATCTTGGATGGATAACTGAACAGTCACCAAATCTCAGTCCAATAGAGCACCTTTGGGATGTGGTGGAACGGGAGATTCTCATCATGGATGTGCAGCCAAAGATACTGGATTACTACAAGATGGCCCACCTACAATATACTCCCATTGTATGAAATGGTATACATTTCCGGTCTCCTAAGTAGGCGTTGTCCCCCGTACCCCAATCAAAGACGATGGGGAACCGCCAATCAAAGATGAGTATCCCCAACCTCGCTTCTGTCAACATGTGTGTACCCTTACTGGCCGTAAACTAAATAAATAAACGGTCCGTGAATTTTTTTTTTCCCAGCGGATGTCTTAGTCACAACATGACTGAGCTAACTGGAGTAGTTTCATGTCGTATCCGACAACGGGAGGCTTTTAACAGATGACGTCCTGATGTTAGCTTTGCTGCTGCTGTTAGCTGTCCCTGTCAGCTGCAGCCGCTGATGCTTTCTAGACATCGTGATTTCCCAAAACTGAATAAATACCACACATAGCAACACAAAACTGCTTTGCTAGCTCAATCATGTTGTAACTAAGATATCCGCTGGTGAAACTGCACTGATTTCAGCATCAGAGAGGAGATATCTGTTGCAAGATCTTGCGAGAGTGTGTTGTTGAGACAGAGTCTGAAATTTGCCATTTTGGTGTCGAAATGTTCTGAAGATACGTGGCTTGTGATAAATGGGTCCAATATCTGCTTCCGTGACTATGGGGCAAAAGAATCGGCCATAATCTGTAATCACGTTCATTTCTCCCACTGAAGTCAATGGACTCAGGACCTGCTGTTAGTCTCCTAAAGGGCCGTGGTGGTCGCCAACCCCACGTGACACTGATACAGGAAACTGACCTGCAGTGGACCGTCTTGATTTATCCACCGTCTGTGGTGCAGCCGACAAATCTGCAGCAACTGTGTGATGTCATCATGTCAATATGGACCAGCATCTCTGAGGAATGTTTCCAGCACCTTGTTGAATCTATGACACCGGGAATTAAAAAAGGGGGTCCAACCTGGTACTGGCAAGAAACATCAGTCACTGTATCAACTTCAGCCGACCCAAAACATTTTACTCATCTTGGATGAATGCAAAATTTAGCTGAAAGACTTTTATAAATCTGCTTCATATTTCTCTGTGTATCGATCTGACTAAATGTCTCACGTGTACTGCCTGCTACACACTCACACATTGTCGTAGCCTATATTTTTCCTCATACTCGTCTCTCCTTCCCTCCCTCTGTCCTACACACACACACAGATGGCTTCCTCTCCCATAGCAACAGTTATACAGTTATCGTCTCACTATGCCCAACTGTCTAACCTGTCTAACCACACACGCACACATGCATGTGCACACACACTCTGATAGTGACACCCTCTCATACAGAGCCAAGGTGACAGGGGGCATTCTGTGTGTGTGTGTGTGTGTGTGTGTGTGTGTGATTAATGAGGTCTGTAATGGATTCTGATGACCTCATGAGATTTGAAGAGGAGATGATAAGCAATCTCTCTTACACACACACACACACACGCACACAGGGCTCATTCAGTCAGAACATGAAGCTAATTTTAGACGTGGTGTTGTATACCAGTTACAAAATCGATGGAAAGATGTGATTGGATGTAAACGTGTTGCGTTCATGGGCCTGCTCCAGGTGCTGGAAACTGAAGCGTTTTAAAAATGTACTAAATTAAGTGAAAAATTCACACTGAACCCAAAACTGTTCACTTCATGAACACAGAGACATGAACATAGATGTATAATAGTCACAAGATACTGGACCCCAAGATGGCGTCTCTCTGGAGCGTACGCCAAGATGAGTTTCTAGCCTCTGGGTTTACTGGCACAGTATGAGGGCCACTGAATATGCGAACTGGGGTTTCTCCTGCTGGCTTCACTCACAGACTTCTCATTGTGATGACATCACAGGTATTTAAATTGCTTTGAGGAAAGTTTTACAAATAAAAAACCTCCATGGATCACTCTGAAGTCATCAAATACCAACGCTTGGCCAGTGACTTTTGGCGTCAGACCAGGGGTCGCGTTAACCGGATATTCTCGGTCATTGACCGTTTTTTTACAACAATGACCGGAAAATTTTGACCGGTTGCAATTACCAGTGCAACAGTGGACACAGTCAGTGCACAGTCAGTGGTTTAAGTGGCTGCCGTTTTCACACTGCAGAGAAAAGGTCATTCATCTGTCGCTCTGATGTAGCGTTGTTGACATAACGCCCTGGACACACCGGACGCAGAACCGAAGCGCAGCGCCCAGCAGCGGAGGCAGTTTTCAGTCAGCGCCCATGTTAACCTATCTGACTGTCCACACAAGCCGCTGAGCAGAGCGGAGCGCCCGCGGAGGCAGCGCTTCAGTTCGGCGTCTGGTCTATTTTTCACGGAAGCCGCGAGTGCTTCTGTCAAGCTGGATCGAGCGGATTGTAACAAACAGGAAGTCGGACACAGAAAAGACGAGAGAATCCGGCCAATTTTCAAAATAAAATAACAGCACGCACTGAGGAAAGTGAGGAGAAAATACCGTGTTTATGATTTAAAAAAACACAACAGTGCATAACCAAACACATTTTTCAATACCCTATTCACTTCATTACATGCCTACAGGCATAACTAGGCTACATAACGCCCTGGACACACCGGACGCATTAGTGACGCATTAGTGACGCATTAGTGCCGCCCGGTGTGTCCAGGGCGAAGCCTAATGGCACGGGTGTGTGGATGTCTGTTCATCTTTTCGTTCACGTCCTTATTAATGCACACTTTATAACTTGCTTGTTGGATTTATTAAAAACGAATGAATGAAAACTAAATGTCTTTGAATATCTTTATTATCATTTAAAAACGAAAATTAAAATGACCGGTAAAAATAGATGATGACCGGATTTTTATGACCCTGTCGGTCAAAATGACCGGCGATGAAAAAGTCTAGCGCAACGTCTGCGTCAGACACAGACAAACATCACTGTCCTTTCACAGTGGTATGATACGTAGGTGGTCACTGTTATTATTTAACAGCTCCTGGCAGCATCAGGGGAAATTGTGGCAGGACAACAATGAATGTAAAGGGAGCGGAAGTCTGAGTAGGGCAGGGGGAGTGGTGGTGGATGGGTCCAGCAACCACCAACTTTCACCCGGGAGGCCAGTGTTCAGTTCTTGTAAGAATATAAAGCCAAACCCTGTTATCTTGTCCTAAACCCAACCACGTGTGTGTGTTGGCTAAACATAACCACAATTTGTTGAAGGAGAAAAAACATCAATTCACAGTGTTCCGACATAGTGCTTTTATTTTGAAAGAAACTGTATGCAAACTGTACATTTCCTGTGAAAACAGAAGTGTGTTTTGAAAACAGACAATGCATGTAACAGGCTGAAGTTGACACGGCGTCCCAGAACGTCAACAACCAACACACCCAGGGTACCTTGGACGCCATATGTGGACGTGAAAAGTCCATGACCATTTATGACAAATATAAATAAAGTACTGTTACATATGTGATGATGTTTTTGCTGTGAACTTGAAGCTCGTGGTCAACAGTTAGCAGTTAGCAGTTAGCACTAAGTTAAACCGTGATGATTTGTTCACTGTGAGCTGGAAACAAACTAACATCTCTCTAGTTTATATATTTAGAACACTGGCAAGACACACAGGTGCTCCATGGTTGTAAAACACAACTAAATGGTTGCGGTCTGGAGCGCTGCAGGTACAAACTGATACACACTGTCGCTCAGGAGAGAGTGGTGTGGATGTGTGTGACCAATCATGTTTGTGAGTCCATTTTTTTTGTGTGTGTGGACGAAGAAAGCCATATGAGGGAGTGAAAGAACCAAAATGCCAAAGCGAGTGTTCACAATATAGTCATGTTATACATCCCACATGGAACCAGCTGCGATACATCATATTTAATCAATATATAACCCTCCCATAGTGTATAAGAGAAGTAGGATTACAGCTGCAGAGCAGATTAAAGCGACATCTTAGTCTTGATTCTTTCCCTTCTGGAACAGAATCCTCTTCCTCACTAAAAGGCTCAGTGTTTGTTCAGTGAGTGGTGCCAGCCAGCAGCAGCCTCTGGTTCGTCCCACGCTGCCTCAGAGCATTTGAACGCCTCTCTGGTGGCTTCAGGCTCGGTCTGTTTGAGTGAAACTAAATGGCTACTGGGAGGAAAAGAAAACCTTCACATCTGAAGAGAAAATCTAACGTCAGGAATCAAACCCTGCAAATCAAACAGGCGTGTGTGTGTGTGTGTGTGTGTGTGTGTGTGTGTGTGTGTGTGTGTGTGTGTGTGTGTGTGTGTGTGTGTGTGTGTCCCTCAGGGCTCACTGAAGCTGTAGAGGTGTGTGTGTGTGTGAGTTGAGGCTGACAGGTGTAGAGGCTTATTTTATTTCATTCGATTTCCTCGCTGCCTGGGCTCGTCTGGACATCACACACACACACACACACACACACACACACACACTTTGCTCTACTACACACAAAACACGCTCACAGTTTTAATGCTCATGAAAACACACTTTCCTCTTCTTCTCTTTCATTTCTTCAAATTTTCTCTCCGTCCATTTTCCTGTTCACTGCCTGCACGTGTTTTGCTTCATCGATTTTTCTTTTCCTCTTCCTCCATGTCTTTTCTTTGCTGTCCATCAATCTTCCCGTTTTCCCTCTTCCTGTCTCTCTCTGTTCTCTCAGTTTCTGTCCTTCAGTCTTTCCTCTATGTCCCTCTCCACCTCTCAGTTCTGTCCTCCCTTGTCCTCTTTCTCTTCCTTTCCTGCTTCCTCTCTCCTTTCTCCTCCCCCACCTCCATTCTTCTCTTCACCTCATCTTCAGCATCCCTGACGACTCCTCATTAATGCCGTCTTCCTCCCCCATCTCTGTTTTGAATCTTCTACCATCTCTATTGTTTCTGTTCTTTCCTTTTCCTCTTCCAGTCTCTCTGTTTCATTATCTCACCTTTTTTTGTTCTGCTACTATAATAACTATATTTTATGCTGCAGACAAACACTTTACCTATTTCTTTTTATATTTATTTTTATTTTGTACCTTATTTTTATTTGTGAATATTGGTTCCTGTTTATGTACAGCAGGGTGTACACAGGATCTGTTTTTTACTGGCAGCATAAAGTTTAGTTTTCTTGCCCTCAGAAATCTTCAACAGATGCTGACTGTGTGTGGATGTCACAAAACCATCATCATCCTCACTGTGACCTCGTCACATGTCCATGTTTGGTCATGGACTTTCCACGTCCACATATGACGTCCAAGGTACCCTGGGTGTGTTGGTCGTTGACGTTCTGGGACGCCGTGTCAACTTCAGCCTGTTACATGCATTGTCTGTTTTCAAAATACACTTCTGTTTTCACAGGAAATGTACAGTTTGCATACAGTCTCTTTCAAAATAAAAGCACTACATTGATTCAACACAGCAAACTGCTGTTTTTTTTCTTTGTCAGCACACACGTGGTTGGGTTTAGGACAAAAGAACAGGGTTTGGTTTTACAATCTTACAGGAAGCGACACAGGCCTCCCAGGTCAAAGTCAGTGGTTGTTGGACCCATCCACCCCTCCTGACAGTTTAATTCCCTTTTCATTTGGAATGAAAGTTCATTCCTATTAAAAGTGATCTTGTAAACACCTAATTCGGAATGAAAATGGCCAATGCGATTGAAAATTCTATCCGATGTAAGGGGCTGGAATATTCCATTTCTAATTCCCAATGAAAGAATTTCTTGCACTTGTATACACTCATTCCTCTTTAGGTTCATTCCAGTCTTTCTGTGCATGCTCGTTTCCTTGCCCTTCTGGCGCCATGACCTATATAGCGCACGTGTGACAAATGGCAGCTTCTAAAAACAAGAGATCATTGCACTCACCGGTTTCCATTCGCCACAGCACGGCCTTCTACCTCCCTTCTTTGACCTTCTACCTCCCTTCTCCTCCTCAACAGACGAAGCATTAGCAGAACAAGGTTGTTGTCGTACTGCTGCTTCAAGAATAAAAGCAAAACAAGCCCGAAAAAGGCGGATTGGGGCGGCGTCAGCAGTGATTCAGGCGCTTAACCAGTCCGTTGTGGTGAAGAGGGAGCTTAGCCAGAAAGCGAAGCTCTCGATTTACTGGTCGATCTACGTTCCAACCCTCACCTATGGTCACAAGCTCTGGGTAGTGACCGAAAGAACGAGATCGCAAGTACAAGCGGCCGAAATGAGTTTCCTCCGCAGGGTGGCTGGGCTCAGCCTTAGAGATAGGGTGAGGAGCTCGGACATCCGGGAGGGACTCGGAGTAGAGCCGCTGCTCCTCCACATCGAGAGGAGCCAGTTGAGGTGGTTCGGGCATCTGGTAAGGATGCCTTCCGGACGCCTCCCTTAGGAGGTGTTTTGGGCATGTCCAACCGGGAGGAGACCTCGGGGCCGCCCCAGAACACGCTGGAGGGACTACATCGCCCGGCTGGCCTGGGAACACCTCGGGGTTCCCTCGGAAGAGCTGATGAAAGTGGCTGGGGAGAGGACTGTCTGGGCTTCTTTGCTGAGGCTGCTGCCCCCGCGACCCGGACTTGGATAAGCGGAGGACGACGAAACGAAATTAAGCCCAAAAAAGGCACTAAGAACAGCGTTGTCAAGCATCTTGTTATCCGGAGCGAGGACTACGGTGTTTTCTTCCGGTAAACGTAAACACGTAACATCCGCCCCGCCCCCTATCCAATCAGAAACCTTCCCTGCCCCAAACCTTGTGCAGACCCGAATACAGGCAATTAAACTGATCTCCCGTGTAAACCCTCATTGGGAATGAATATTTCCCATGTAAACTACCTGGAAAAACTTTAATTCCGAATGATTTCATTCAGATTTATTTCATTCTGAATGAGAAGCCATCATGTAACCACACCCATTGAGACTTCTGCTGCCTTAACTCTTGCTGCTGTCTGGCCACATTTCCCCCTGGCGCCGCTGGGGGCAGCCTCATATTATGCTGATGTGAATGGACGGCTTTTTCATTGATGTGTGATGCTGCAAGTCACTGACCAAACACAGGTATTTGATGACTTTGGATTGAGAGAGGAAGCTTGTGCCATGACTCCACAGTGTGTCTGTTTCCACTGTAAATCAGCTGAAACACAATCGTTTATAAAACTCATGTAACTGTAAGTGGACGTTCAGAAACACTCTCTGAGAGTAACCTGACTGACACTGTATATTTCACACTCAGCGCCTGTTAGCAGGAGAACACGATCTGCTCTGTTCAGTGTGGCTCCATCAAAAACAGACGAGACATATTTTATTAGCTTTCAGAGACGTGCTGCGAAGCGTCTGCTGGGATTAGAAGAATCGTCTCGAGTGGCGGTGATCAGCGGGCGGCTTCGTGGTCGCCTGGTGGAGATGTGAACTCTACTGAATGCACTTTTCTAGTTGTGTGTCATTATTAGTGTAGATGCTCATCATGTTCATTTTGTCTTATCTTTTATTTTCCTCTCATTAACTCTCTTCCTCTTTAACTATTCTTCATCTTCTCCCCTCATTTTTTCGATTTCTGTCCATCTGTCTCTCACTAGCTTCTTGTGTGTCTCCTCAGTGTGTTCTGTATCTCTCCTTCTCTTTTTCTTCTTTCTCCCCTCTTGTTTCTCCTTCCCCTCAGCCCCCCCGTCTGGTACTCCCCCTTCCCCACCCCCTCCCTCCGTCTCCGTCACCTCCTCTCCTCACTTTGCTGTCAGATTTGTCTCAATGGGATGCTGTTGCCGCGGTAACCAGGGTCATTAGGGAAGCTGTATTTATGCTTTCTCATACAGAAGCTGGCAGATCTGCTGTAATGAGTGCACACACACACACACACACACACACACACGCACGCACACACACACACACACACAAAGAGAGAGAAAACCCCACCAGCTGCTTCTCTAAACGACTTTACTTTGTGGCTGGCAACCTTTCCAGAGAGAGACGGCGAGAGACAGAGGAGAGAGATGAAAGCGAGACGCCGACACTTCAGCAGAGCCGATGGTTTACTCAGATGTTTAGAGTCAGAAGTAAACTGAGCTAATTCTGAACTCCTGAAACTGGCGCTGTTAGAAATATTCAGATGAAACAAACATAGTTAGAGGAACACTGAGGGTTTTCAAAACAATGGCTTCGCTCCCAAGAATGAAATAAGACTGATGTCAGTCTCACGTGTGTGTGTGAAGAGTCACGATGTTGAAGTTCAGCTTCACATAAAGACTGGACACAGGAGGCAACAGCTAGCCTGGCGCTAAAGCTCACAAACATTTATCTCATTCATTTAATCTGCTCTTAAACAGAAACGTAAAAGCATTATGGCTTTTAGGAGTGACTGTGTGCAGGTTCCTGAAGTCTTCAGATGTCACAGTGAGGTTGCCAGGTTTGGTACCATCTGCACACAGATGCAACTAACACCTGTGCTCACCGACTGTATCTGACAACCATCTAACTCACTGAGCACTGAACAGATGGACACACTGACTACGTTTACCTGCACAAAATATCCATATTATTAAAAAATAAATTCTGCTAAGCTGTTTACACGGCTGATGAAAATGAATGTTCCACTAATATTCCCGTTTACACACAGCAGTGCGTACTCTGACTAATGTACAAGATGTAAATGAGCAAAAGTGGACGGCCGGAGCTGCTCGAGCCATTTTGCTTCTTTGCATCAAAATCATAGGCTGTAAAAATAACTGACGTAGCTGCAGTTGGACAGAAGTGACGTATTTGCGCAAGAGGGTGGAGCTGTGGTGGACTGAGGGGCAGCTCTGACAGTGAACACTAATGGCAGACAGCCTGTCTACCCTTAATTATGCTTAACTTTAACACTTAATAAAATGTAAATGGGTGAGTAAAATATAAATGCGCTGTATACGTGTCCAAAAACCAGAATATTATTGACATATCTCACATGTCTTAATCGGAAAATGCTGCATTGGGAATGAGGCCTAACTTGAATTATCCAAACGGCACATGGTGTGTACACGACCTGTATCTAATTCAGAATATTGTCATATTCAGAATGATAGTGAAACACTGGTGGGTGTGAATGTAAATGTGGACAGTGTTAAGCTAGCCTGGCTCTGTCTGGTCTTTATGCTAAGCTAAGCTAACCACATCCTGCCCCCAACTTAACAAACTACTCTTAAAGCAAATGAGGATGTTTCCCACTAAGTTCTAAAATAATTTCAGCTGTGGTGTCTGACTGTTAAATATTTTTGCACCTTACCTCCAAATTCCACCAGATTCGTGTTGGTTGCGTCTGCGCTCCGGAACGGCAGCGGAGCCAATAGGATTCAATTCTAGTCAATGTGTGTGTTTCCACCGGCTGCAGCTGTGCTGTGTTCCGGCTCCGTCACAGCTGTGGCGCTCCGGAGCCCTCCACAACAGATACGCAGGACTTCTATTTTTGCCGGACGCCAGAGCACAACGCAGCAATTCAGCAGATCGTGCGGGGCAGGAAGTCGTGCACAGAAACAAAATAAAACATCCGGTTAATTTTCAAAATAAAATACACAGTGTTCACGGCGGATCATATTTCCCTGCACTACACTTTGAAAACGTCATAATGGGCGGAGGCAGGCCTGAAGTCAACAGGTCAGAGGTTTTCAGACGTCATTTCACCCCGTTGACACCATGGACGAGGAGATGTTAATCATGGAGGTGCACCGAGATGTCTTCCTACTACTCCTCTAGTTTTGTGGTTCTGTTTATAGAAACTACATCTTGTAATGTCGCGCGATTATGCGTGAATTCGCGAGATCTCGTGGGTCCTCATGACTCCCGCTGTCTGGCAGAGCTGCACCTGAATTTGTATTGCAACTGCTGCACAAAACTTTCCCTTGGAATAAATACAATCTTATTTTTTTAAGTGCAGCCTGAAAAAAGTTAAGCTAACTTCCAGCAGAATGTTAGCCGAGCCACTGTTAGCCTTATGTACTGCTATATATCAGGTCTTGACATATAACTGCCCAATTTTGCTACAAAAATAAAAGAAAATTGAAGCGTTCTGTAACTTGGGTGTATAGAAATCATAATCTGTAATTATATCTTTTAACCTGAGAAATCTGTCGTACCTTTGTGTCAGTATTAGCATGGAGAGATATGTAGTTGTCACCTCTGTTCAGACTGAAACTGAACTGCGCTGAAGCAAAAACAGATTCGACATCTTTGCCAACGTTATGCTGCTCAGCACTGTCGGTTCACTTTAACCTTTGACCCACAGCTCAGAGCCACAGAGAGTAAAAGCCTCCGTCAGAAACATGACTGACAGACAAAGAGAGAGACGACACAGGAGGGAAGAATGAATCCATCCTCTCACATTAAGGCGCTCCGACATGTCGTTTGCATGTTTTTCTTTAAGGACTGGTGTTATCATAGAGTTGTCAAAACTACATTAGTCTTAATGGGCTGTGGGCTCATTAGGCCGTCAGCAGCGGAGAGAGGAAACACTCAGGAGACTGAATCTGCTCATTTGTATTCAGCTGTGGCTCTGAGCTGAACACCAGGTGGTAACATGTTGATACAAGCCCCATGATGCACTGCTGCTGCACCCGCAGGAGCAAACACTGAAGTCAGTCAGAGTCCAGGGCAGAACGCAGACGGCCGAGAGCAACTTCAGAATGTAACCGCACATTTCAGGCAGTTTTGTGATTGAAAAATACTGATGGAGCTTGAAGCTGATTAATTAAGAGTCATTTATGAAAATGCTCTGAACATTCTGTAAATGCAGCTTTTAAAATGTGAGGACTTTTTCTCTCTTTATGTCACAATGAGTTAGATTGAGACTGAGAAATAATGATGGATTTTTCATGATTAATTGAAAAATTAATCATTAGATCAAATGTTAATGAAGTTACTCATGTCGCAGCCCTAATGATGCTTTGCCTGATACAACAGTAACATCAGACTAATTAATAATTAAAAATTTAGATTGCAATCTTGGAAAGATATATAAACTCTTTTACAGCCGACGTCACAATGACATCATTTCATTAGCTGGAGGTGCAGCTGCCTCTCCCCCACAGGGCTGTAGGCTCCACAGGAGTGTTAAAATGTGTTTGTCTTGTTGTGTTATTGGGAGCCAGAATAGAAGGAGTCATGGCTCAAAACCAGCCGCCACTGCCCGTCAACAAAAACAAAGACAACTATGGTTAAATGTGATAAGACCAAAGGACTGGACGGAGGCCATCATCAAAAATGCTCACATGTGCAGCGCACACTTCATATCAGGTTAGGGAAAAAGTATTTCCTGTTGTAGGGATGAATAAGGTTATGTGTATTAAGGGTTATCATGTCCACCTCATCAGAAACTGGGGAGGGATTAAGAGGAATATTGGATTTCTCTGCAACGCTAACTTTTTAGCACATTAGCTAACGTTAGCTTCCATAGCAAAACAAACAAGTGTGGTCCTCCTTTGTAAGATTGGCTTCCTGTGACATCATCCATCCACTGAGTGAGAGCATACGGGTCGGCCAGTCTTTTCCCGTTGGTCAGTGTTTACTTATTCCAGTAACACTGGCGGTCCCGGAGAGTGAGTGACCTGACATGGTGCGTTGGTAAATTCAGTCTGACGCTCTACACTAAAATGAGAGCCCTGTTGGTGGAAGAAACGCAGCGTTATATTTCTACATGAATGAACCAACGGTTAAGTTAATCACACATTCACTCCGCTCGGCGCTCTGCTGCTCCGTCTCCACAGACAGAGTGTCCAGAGTGCGCTCTGCCACTCTGAGAGTGCGCTGCTCTGGATAACCCAACGCTACATTCAGACAGCGCTCCCAATTTATCAACGCTCCAGTTTGTGTCAGAGTGCGCTCCCACACTCACAATGAGTGTTTCTGAACGCACCACTCACATCATCTTCCTCCATCGTCTAAAACAAGACAACTTGCTACACACTTCTGTTCTACTAATTAGGTAAAATTCTGAAATAATGACTTATTACTTAAAGAGACCTGAAGTATTTCACCACTGGAACCTGGTAAAAAAGAAAAACACCATGAGTGGTGTTTGGCAGCACTTCACGTGGATTATCCAGAATAACAATCAATTATTGGAGAACAAATTTGTACTGTAATTATAATATGAATCTTTTTCCCCAGCTGAGCCCCAGGCCTGACAGTAACCATTTATCCACGCAGTGAATAAATACTCTGATACTAAGAGCTACATTGTACTGTATTACTTCTCTCACCCTTTAATCACTCAAAGGAAATTTCAGCTTTTCACCTTGTTTACAAGCACATGATAAAAGCTCAGGTCAAAGCAGGAAGTCATACTGTTAGTGACACCGTTTTTAGATTGAAGCAGCAGTGAGAGAGTCTGGAGAGGAATGATCACTGGTTTTCTTATGTTGTCACCCACTTTGTCCTGAGAGGCTCCCGTCACCCACAGCCCTGCACAGCATGAGCAGTTACATGTACTATCGATAGATGGATAGATGTTTTCATAACAATATTCACCGCATTGCTTTCCCTCTCTGAAGCCTTTATCATAAACTCCTAATGGATAATGCATTTACAGTATACATAGAATGCTAAACAGAAAATATGATCTCCAACTAAACATCTGCATGAGAAAGAGGCGCCGTCAGACTCCATCATCTACAAACAGCAGTTCAGAGCATCAGGAGGGAAATGATGGCATGGATCACTGCTGTGTTTGCTGTGCAGTTATGAATCTTAAACACACGAGATGGAGGTTATCTGTGTGTTAGTATTCTGATTTTAAACTTGCAGCGATGCAGCGTGTGTCACACCGCCGCCTTTATGCAGATACAGTCTCATGCAGAGCGAGGAAACATATCAACATATGGAATATATCCGTGTATACGGACGCTGTTGGGATTTGTAATGATGATGTGAATAGTGCAGGAACTAATAATATCCAGCCATGTGTTAGATTAATTGCAACAGTTTTAATGTCATCACAGGGTTTGGAAACATCTTCTCAGCGTATAGGAAAGCATTCTGTAACTAGTCCTGCCCATGAGCAAGGCACTATACTGCTCTGTTACTGTATAAATGTAGAGTTAATAACAGTAATGATATTTCTAAAATGATAGCAGTGATACATGCCTGCGTTCTGTGGATTTCCATAATAGGCTCATGTCTGAAATAACCCACGGACCAAATGTGTTGTGTAATATCTGTGGCGGTGCCCATCTCACACAGCTCACAGCTAATAACGCAATCTAAATGATTTATCGGTTCATATTTACACGCTTTGTTTGCTTTTTCAAGAAATGAAATGGTAATCACTTGTGTGATGTTATGGCCGTGAGGGCGGCACGTTTCTGAATAACAAGCTGCAGGTGCAGAGCTCAATCTGAATATTTCAACGTTTGATGGACAGATTGTACGAAAAAAGAAAAATTAGAAGCAGCTTCTCTGACGTGCCGACATATCTGCAGTCTTGTCAAAGCACAGAAAGGTGTGATTAATAACATGAAGGATCCATGCATCCAAATCCTTTTTTCCTTAAAAAATCCTTGGTTTTATTAGTCCAGGTTATGGGATGTATTTTTGCCTCCACCAAAACCCTGAACTTCACAGTGGAGGAGAATCACAGTTTGGGGGTTTAATGTGTGGTAATCATCATTAGAGAATGACCTCACTGTCAACAGGTTTCAGTGGCACTTCTTTATACTGAAGAAATAGTCCCTATGTCTATGTCTTAACTCTTTCTCAAAAGACAGGGTTGTTGTCAACCACTTCAGTGCTCCACAAATTTATTTCTGCCCATCCTAGTGTACCTGGGTGTCCACATCGACATCAGACTGAACTGGCAGTATTGGAGCTGGCAACGCCAACAGATTAATAAACTAATTAATTAATTAATTAATAAAAAGAGAAGGTTTTTGTAGTGGATGCAGTATTGTACAGGGAGCAAGTGAAGTTGGATGAGAGCAGGGGTGATGTGGTCAGATGGTTTGGTGCAGGCGGAGATCCGGGCGGCCGAGTTCTGAATGATTTGCAGTCTGTTGATGAGTTTGGTGGGGAGGCCGGTGAGGAGGGTGTGGCAGTAGTCGATAGAGGATGTGCCAAATGAGTGAACCAGGATTTCAGTGCTGGATTGGGACAGTGATGGGCGGAGTCTGGAGATGTTGCAGAGGTGGAAGAAAGCAGTCTGGGTGATGTTTTGAATATGAGGTGCAATTGAGAGGGTGCTGTCCAGAATGATGCTGAGGCGGAGAATTTTTTTTTTTTTTTTAATTACTACCTCCAAAAAAATAAGTCATGTAATCACTTGCTATAATAATCATAGTGAATATTACAAAAATAGCTACAGATGTTCTGCTAATGCTTCGTCTGTTGAGGAGGTGAAGGGAGGCAGAAGACCGTGCTGTGGCGAATGGAAACCGGTGAGTGCAACAAGTCCAACTGCTCTATCTCAGCCTGTTGCTATGCGCGCTATATACGTCATCGCGCCAGAAGGGCAAGGAAACGAGCATGCGCAGAAAGACCGGAATGAATTTAAAGAGGAATGAGTGTATACATGCACACAAAATTCTTTCATTCGGAATGACAAATGGAATAAACCACCCCCTTTAATCGGATTTAATTTTCAATCGGAATGACCGTTTACATGACCACTTTTAATCGGAATGGCCTTTCATTCCGATTAAAAGTGGAATTAAACTGTGCATGTAAACGTACTGACTGTGACTCATCTACAACAGCTTTTCCTATATTTATTTTCAGGCAACGTCAGGCTTCAAACTTCAGGCATGAACAAAGCTACATCTCTAATCAAACAGAAGAGTTGAGGTCAGGGTGGTTCGTGCACATACAAAGGGTTTAATGCTCTGACTGCAGTTTGCAGACTGGTTTCTGTCTATAGACTCTGTATGGAAATAGTTGTCTCTTCCAGTCTGTGGTGTAAAGACAAACATCAGAGAGAGAAACAGGAGCAGACGTTTACGTAGGAGGAAATGTGGATTATTGTTGCTCTGACAGAAGCATCAGAGAAATGCCTGGAAGGTAAAATGTAAATGTGTTCGGATTATAAATCATAATTAAGAGTGTTTGGAGGAAACACTTGAGGTCTGAGCTCTGTGAAGCTCCGAAAATCTATAAACACAACAGCTGTGTTTTTCCTCTGTGTGAGAGCAGGTGTGTGTGTGATGAGGTGTCTGAGGTGTGTGTTCCATGAGACTGCAGATGTGCACGCACTCATTTGGATTCTTCGATAGTGTTTCTCTTTTTTTTTTTTTTTTGCTCTTCCTCTGTGGTGGCTGCGTGTCCTCTCGTCAGATGAAACCTATCTTTGAAATGTCTTTGTAGAGACTTTAACCAGCTCTGTTTATTAGGATGCAGATCCATTTTTAGAGTTATTATCCAGAATATGTGAGAGGGTTGATTATAATTATTATAATCTGTGTCTAATGGCTGATTGGACCAAGTTGGCCTGAGTACCTTATAGTTTCTGCCAGTTTCTGATGACGGTCAGGTGACAGAATCAGTCTGTGGTATCTAATGATGCCTGTCTGTCCCAGTTGGCTCTGTTCCATTAAGAATATGACAAGTTTCAGTCTGCCAAAAACTGTGTGAGTGTACTGTGGGCTGTTTATCAGAACAAATGGAGTATTGACTGTGTTGACACAGTCATCTCTCTTTCCACCATCTCATCCAGATCTGGCTTTTTAATCTTGTTATTTTTCTTGTCTGTGCAGAAATCAGATGATTGCATTTTGACATTTCTGTTTTTGGAACAGTCTCAAGCACAGAGCCGGCCCTCCCCACTACGCGATATTAGCAGTTGCTCAACGCCCCCAGTCTAGAAAAAAACTGTTTCAATAAACAAGAGACGATGAGGAAATAAAAATTTAAAGAGGCAGCAAATAGCATCTTTTCCTAAATATATCATGATGAAAATAATGTGGGTTGCACAGGGTAGTGTCCACAGTAAAATCAGACTATCAGCGTTTACATAGGTTACTTAGTGGCTTTGCAATCTTTGCAATAAGCTTCTGCCACCGGTGCCAAAATTTTGCAGAATAAATCTGCTTTACGGTAGAAAATGCGTCATGTATTGTGAAACTGGTCGGTCAGCCAATCAGGGACTGGAGCTGGTCCTTATGAGGAGTTGGGCATGAGATAGTTGAGTCACGAGCACAATGGCAGACGGACAAAGTTTGGAGACAAGTGAAAAACGGCCTAGCAAAAGAAAAGGAGCTCCTCTGTGTGAGGAGGCAAAGAAGATCAAATAGGAGAGTGATAAAAGAAGAGGAAAAACAAGAGTAAACCTCAGTCAGGCGTTCAAGAGATGGAGGGAGCTCCGTGACCAAAGAGGCTTCAAAACCCATGTCCAGCTAGCTTTCTTTCTAATGGATCAGTAAGTAACATGGCTAAATGTTAGCTAGACCAGAGAGGACTGTACTGTACTGGCTGCTAGTTCATTCCTAGCTGGCCAGCATCGCAAATCACCACAACCAGGGAGCGGGTAGCGAGTGTTGGTCGGCTGACATCCTGGTTGCCATTCTACTGCAGCCCTTGGACAGTGATACCCCCCTCCCTTCCTTCTGTTCTCTTCTCACGGAGGCAGCTATCCACGGACATCGCCCAGCTAAGTTACGCCCAGCTAAGTGAACACTGGACTTTGTTTCCCATTCAATTTGAGCTCCAACCGGCCGCATGGTTTCCATACGGTAGCGTTTATTCTAGAATGGGGACTGTTTACATGTGCATATTGGTATAATTCCACTGTGTCTACTGTTGTTTGTACTGATACTGTACATATTGGTATCATTTACTGTGAGCTGTTTGTACTGGTACTGTGCATTCTGCTATAATTATTTGCATTACTATTTGTTTTTTCTTCAGATAAATCTGATAATCGTTGCTCAGTCCAGTGTGTATCCACACACCTTCTCATTCTACATATACATAGAGGTATACTGGTGGCTTTACAGCCTACATTTTATTGATTATCTCTGATCCCCACGCTCAATTTGGTCGTTGCAACAGTGTGATGCAACACCGCTGACGCTAGGTGGCGCCAAGCTAAAAAACCCCAAATCCCATCTGTTGCCTCTTTAACTCTTAATAATTATCTCCTAATTTAACAGGGGTCAACTGCGTCCAAAATCCAGCAGCTTCACTACGACACATCTGACAACATTCATTACAGTGCGGTCAAATAATCCTTTGGTTTTATGCAAATTTCTGCTCAATACTATCAGTGCGTATCTCCATCAGTGACATGATGTATTCTTCAAATTCTCTCTCAGTCTGTCTTGCATCTTCTGTTTTTTGATTCACCAACCTTCTAAAACATTTTTTTACAGCTTTTCATTTTTTTTCCATCGTCCCCAGAGTCTGTTCAGATGTCACGACTGTTTTTCTCTTTTCAAAGGACGTTCGATGTGCAGATAAGGTCTGTCTTCTGACACACTGCCTGAATAAAGTCCCTTCTCCATGGGGGCTGTGTGGTCTTTGTAGTTCTCTGTGATCTTCCCGTCTGCTCTCGGCCTCAATCCTCAGCTTGACTTCCATTAGACTCTGAAAGTCCAGAGGATTGATAGAGGTGAGGGGTGAGTGAAAAGAGAAAGAGAGCAGAAATCTCTTTCTAATGGTTCAGACCCCCTTCTCTCTCTTTTCTCCCACTTTCATCTTCCATCGTCTGGTGTTTTGCATTTTCACACCACCCCCCTTTTTTTCTTCCACTGTTTTCCGACCTTATCCTTTATCCCCGTCTGGATTCATCCTTCATCTCCTTCTTCCTCTCCTTCTCTCCCTGACCACTCCCTGTCTCCTTCTTTAGCTCCCCCTCTCGCGGGGATGATTATAGTATCTCTGCTTTCCTCTCGGCATGCTGGGAATGAAAAATGGATCCCTCGTCCCGTCTCTTTCTCCACAGAGTGTGTGTGTGTGTGTGTGTGTGTGTTCATGCACTGCAGGGACTGCGTGGGTGAAAGAGATAAATGCCAGAGGAGAGTGTGTTGATTTGGAACTATTTCTGTTTGTGTGTGTGTGTGTGTATTGATGGATGTGGTGGAAGTGTGTGTTGATGGAATCAGTAAATAGTTAATGAGCGAGGAGGAAAAACGTGTTGAAGCCGCGGGAGGTGATAGTGATGGATACTCTGACACGCTGAACACATGGCGACAACAGTACAGGACAATCCCAGTAATCAGCATCGGCTCCATATGTTGACGCGTTACAGTGATCAGAACTGTTTAAAGCTGCGGCATCTGAGTCCTATTTACAAACCCAGCAAGCCTGTAAACTGAAGGCACGCCTTCTGTTTGAGTCGAGCTTTTTAACTTGTCAATATTTTCATTTTAATCAGTTGTGCTGCCTGTTTACATGTCGGGTGTCATTCTGAACCGGCAGTGAGGCGCAGCTGGTGGCTGTCTGTCTGCTGTGCTGGTGTGACACAAAGCGAAAAATATCTGCTGTGAAATACAAAGCAGGCATTCATGTTCCCCAGAGGGTGAATCTTTACAACGCCAGTGATGCCCTGAGTTTTCATTAAGCACCAAAACAGGTCAAAGTGTATATGTGTCAAACACTTACATATAGACATGCTTGAGGGCGTTTCCTTAGGGGCCGTTTTTTTGCACCCTTAATTTTATTGTTTTCAATTTAGATGTGCGGCAGGTGCGCTTAAATGCCAGAGTTTTCAACATCACCAACATCCTCACTGTGACCTTGTCACATGTCCATGTTTGGTCATGGACTTTCCACGTCCACATATGGCGTGCTAGGTACCCTGGGTGTGTTGGTTGTTGACGTTCTGGGACGCCGTGTCAACTTCAGCCTGTTACATGCATTGTCTGTTTTCAAAACACACTTCTGTTTTCACAGGAAATGCACAGTTTGCATACAGTCTCTGTCAAAATAAAAGCACTACGTCAGTACAACACCGCAAATTGGCGTTTTTTTCCTTCAACAACAAACACACGTTTGTGTTTAGGAAAAAAGAACAGGGTTTGGCTTTATAATCATAGGGGAAGCCAACACCAGCCTCCCAGGTGAAAGTCAGTGGTTGTAGGACCCATACACCACCACTCCCACCTGCCTTACTTGGACTTCCGCTGCCTTATCTTATGTTGTGTCCCCCGATGCTGCCGGGGGCCGTTACGTTGTGTTCACACCAGGTGCAAATAAAACAATTTGCACAAGTGAACTACAGGTAATGTCAATGCAAAGACGTGATTATATGCGAATTCCCGCTGGGCGTCGCGATGGATGCCACATGAATGAAAACACGCAAAGCAAGTGACCTGACTTGAGAGAGTAGTTTATTTTAGCACCATACGCTTTTTCTTCAGCATTGAAAAATCTGAGCTTTAGCTATCGCTTCGCCCTGTGATAGCCAATCACCACTGAGATCCTCCAGGGACACATGACACTGAGGAGGTACTGGCAGAAGGTCATTAATCGATTCAGCGATTTCATGTGTGTATGATGCGAGTTATTCACGTGTATGAAGCGAGTCAACACAACATATTCCAGCGTGCAAACTCGTGCACTCGTACACAACATTATACAATAACAGCGACTGGCAGCGTATCATGCCGGCGTGACAGGATGGCTTTTTTCGTCAGTGTCTGACGCTGGAAGTCACTGCCCAAACACTGGTATTCAACGCCATGAGACTGGGTTGAAATAGCATATTACCACAATTAATAGGCTGGCAGCACTTACAGGACTGTAACAGAAAAGCTTTACTGTTTCATTAACATATCTGATTTCACTCACTTCTCTCTGAGACTACAGGGTGGGTTAAAAATCAATCCACTGGGTCAACTGGTCAATAGTGACTGAAGTATTCTGGAACATAATGAAGGCGCAGACTGATAACAATGTGTGGGACTGGTCTGTATCACAATCAATATCACACCACTAATGAAGAGTAATGAAGTCTCACCTTCATCCTCCGTAATCTAAAAGTCGAGGGAAATTGCTAACTGGCCTCTTGGTTCCCACATGCCATCAAATAATGCAGAGTTATACGTGTTTCTCAGGGAATATTGAGCGCCTCTGTGTCTCTACCTGTTGAAAATGATCAATAATCCATCTCCATCCGACTGAGATAAAACACAACAGGCTCCTGAGTGAGAGCCGTCCTGTCCGGACCTACAGAGCCCCATGAGGTGAAAGCCAGCTGTTGTTTGGAAGATAGCAGGTCATACCCAACAGAAGAGAACAGTCAGCTCTTTTCTCTCGTTCAGTTATTAATTTCACACTTCGCTTAGCTGTGATTTCTGTTGGGCTAATGTGGCGGAGCACAGTCGGGACTCTTATTGTTGCCGTCCCTGTAACCACACATACACAGTTATAGTATAATGAGCAGGAGCTCAGCAGGCAGCCGGGGGATGTTGTAATTATCATCACACACTCTCACAGTCGACTGCCAAATCCACACAGACAAACAAAGACAATGATACTGGTGTGCTGAATATTCAGATCCGCCTGTCCCATCCTTTAAATCATCTACCTGCATGTTCATTGTCTACACACAGACACACTCACTTGTAACTACAGCCGCTAACACAGAGTGTATCAAGGTTACTGTCACGAGATAAAGACAGTCGTTAAATACAATGACAAGAACTTAGAAACTCTGTAAACTGACACTGTGAAACATTTTAAACTGAAAAATACAGCTAACATTTGGACGTGGGGCCCATGTAGGTAGTAACTGAGCTGCAAAATGGGCCCTATATGGGATTGTCCACAGGTTCCATAATGGCCCCATGCCAATTGACCTATGGCTATGGCAGGTGTCACAGTACACGGCATTTCACAGGAGGCAATTGATGATTTTTGGGGACATAACGATCAGATGTCATTGAGAAGTAACCAAAAGGGCCTAAACTACGCATTGGAGGGATATATTCATCATTTTATTGTTGAGAAGGTCGATGAAAAGCTTAAATTACAAGCCAAAATTTACAGGTCACAGTGTACGCTTGTGAACCGCATCTGGTTGCCGTCACCATCAAAGACAACAAGTTAAAGTGCCACTGAAGTTAAGGTTTTTGGCTCAGAATATGAGAAAAGGATAACGGCCTTTTTACCATCTTTACCAAGAGTGTCTCTCCGTTAGTTTGGTGCTACAGTATTTACACTGAATCATTCAGCATAACGTTTGCCAACCTTTGTTATCTCTGCCATTACAGATAAGTTAATGAAGCTAAGCTCCAGAAGTTAACGTTAGCTTAACTAGAGCCCTTTGGACAACAGCTAACAATGATGTACGATCACCAAAGTACAAAACTAGAACAAAATAGGCTAATGAACTCCCAGCAAACAAGGTGACATGATGAACAACGCAGCTAGGAGCTAACGTTAGGCTAACTTTAGCTAACGTTAGCTAGAGATGTTAAAGATAACTTTATATTTCTTTCCAGCAAAGTGACAATATGTTGCCTCAAACACAATGTTGACTTACCTTAGAACAGATGTAGACATCATTGTTAATCTTATTCACGTTGAGTTGATGTTGTGGTCTAACGTTACCACACAACTTTATCCAAAGGAGACACTTTTCTCGCTTGAGATGTGGTTTAAAGTGTAAAAAATACACCTGGTCGCCCAGCCTCTCAGGATACCTTGTGTCAGAGTTGCATGTACCCCATGCACACCGTTTGACCATTTTTAAACTTCAAATCTCAGAAAAAGCTCATAAAACCGAACAAAACTGACTTTCTGTAATGCATTTCAATGGACGTCCAGGCAGAGAATGTCCGAGTGTATGGGAATGGCTATACGCACTGTGATTGGCTCATCACGTCTGAGGGCGGGACTTAGCCCATACCCACTTAGTACCCTGGTAGCCCCGGCATGAAACGTGGGGCCCACTTTGTCAGCTCATTTACTACTCACCCAACAGCGCTGTTATGGAAACACTGTGCCCAACCTCTGGTCCCCTCCCAGCTCGCCCCTGTGAGGACACGGCTCAATTTTTAGCTGTAAAACCCTTTTAGCATTGTTGATCACTGTTAGCTCTGTTGCTACTGCTAGCAGTGTCAGCACAGCTAGTGGTGCTAACATAGTTAACAATGCTAAAAGGGTTTTGTGGCTCAAAATGAAGCCGATTAGTCACCATGAACACCTGAAGGAACACCAGAGAGTAGGCACAATGTTTTCATCAACAACGCGTTCAGCCACCGGGAGCTTTACAGGCTATAATCGCCGAATGATCAGCACTGCTAGCTAGCTAGCGTTAGCCCCCTCAATACAGAGAAGCTGAGGACCCATGGAGACCGCAGGGAGGGCAGTGGGCATGTTTCTACATGTTAATGCAACTGGCCAAGAAGAGGAGGAGGAGAATGTGGGGGTAAAAGCAGTTACCCTAAAAACGTGGTGTTGTATGTTATTTTTAAAAAGACGTAAAGCATGTAACAAGTGTAAAATGACACGCTATCCCAGAACGTCCAAAAATGATGCAGGAGGTGCCCAGCGCGTCATATTTAACGTATAGGTCCGCTGACAAGGCGGCATCATTTCACGAGTTGATGATGATGACAACGTGTTTTAACCACATACTGAAGAACAAATGCGTGTGTTCGACATACACAAAAGGACACACACACACACACACACACACACACACACACACTCACTCACTCACTATTGTCTCCAAGAGAAATGTGTTTTGTCAGGGTGGAAATTCCAGGCTGACCTTCTTAATGGCAGATGAAACACAATCAGTGACCAGACCACAACAGGCCTGATAGATGATTGTTGTTATTGAGTGAGTATTGACTGGCTCAGGCCTTATGTTCATTGACACACACACACACACACACACACACAGCCAGACAACCTGCAGAGACCATGTAATGCATAACAATCAGCTCTGAAACAAAGGCAGGGAGGAGGAGAGCTGTGTTAGGCAGAGCTGTGTGTCCGTGTGCAACCATGCAAGTATTCATGAGCCTGTGTGTGTGTGTGTCTGTGTGTGTGTGTGTGTGTGTGTCTCTCACCTGGAAGTAGCGGGTTAGCGTGTGTACTCAGATGCCGTCTGCATCTGTGTCTTCAGGTATTAGTTTGATGCCTGTGTGTCTGCAGACGATAACTTCATCAGTGATGATTCCTGCACACTTGAAAATCTAATAATAAAGACACACACAGTATTTTCATTATTACACTTCTGTCTCACACACACACACACACACTGAACTCATACATAATTACCTCCATCTTCATTTGTAGGTGTTTCTTTTCATATTGCCCCCTGAGTGACACCCGTACACACTCATTACTTATGCTAATGAGTGTGGCTGGCGGCTCGTTGTATGGAAGCCAGTTATGAGCTGCTGATTGAGGTGGGAGTGAACCAAAGGTTAGACACAGCCCTGTGAGTTAGCCTCTGCTCTGCCTGCAGTCTGCTTCAGCAAAACACCAGGTGGGTTTCTTTTGACATGCCCGTTGTGTGCTGTGAAGTTGTACTGTAGTTACATTTGATTTAATGGTCCTCCCATAGTATCAGCTAAACTAAATTGTTGAAATTGAGGGTGATGTTTCAGCCAGCGGCAGCAACCAGGTAACTGTCAGCTGACAAGACAAACAATGTCAGTCTACAGGACAAGAGCCATGGTAGCTTCAGCAGATGACAAATAACTGCCTGCATTAACAGTGATGTTCACAATATGGTTTTATGTCAGCCTGAATGACATCACGTCTGTGTTTGTGCAGTATAAGTATACACTGCTCTCGCTGCTTAAATTTAGCAGCAGATCTGGCACATCCACTGGTTTTTCTCCTGACTGACTTGGTCAATCCATGTGAAATTTGGCACAGTGGTAGAGGGTCATGGGAGAATGTGAGTGAAGCAATATTACATCAATTGGCCAAAGGGGGGCGCTATAGCAAATGATTGAAATGTCAAACTTTGATATCATATCATCATATCATATCTCATGCCCCGTATGTTGTAGAGACATGAAACTTTGCACAGAGATGCCTCTCCTCATGAGGAACACATTTGCCTCAAGAACCCATAACTTCCGCTTTATAGATTTTCCGCCATTTTGAATTTTTTGAAAAACACTTCAAATGGATCTCTTCCTAGGAAGTTTGAGCGATCTGCATGAAACTGGGTGAACATAATCTAGGGACCAATATCTAAAGTTCCCTCTTGGCAAAAGTTGGAAAACTTACTAAAACTGAGCTTCTATAAGGCAATGAATATTGCGGAGGGCGTGGCTCATCACATAAAGGTGTATAACATCTCAAGGGTTTCACCCATCACCACGCAACTTTGTAGGCATATGACCACACATAATCTGAGGGGACCCCTCCATTATTGACCCCATCAAACAAAATGGGGGCGCTAGAGAGCTCATTTCTTATCTAGGCCTAACCGCCATATGGATTTTTACTAAACTTGGTAGATATGTAGAACAGGACGCCTCAAGGTGACTGGAGAAATTTAACTCTAATTGGCAACTGGGTGGCGCTATAACAACAGAAACATGCTTCAAAATGGCTAAAATGTGACCGATCGCTGTGGCTCCCCCTGTGGACCAATGTTGGTGTTGTTTCTAATGTTTGGTATGACTAAGTCATGGTATGGTGTGCTGTACATAATCATGGAAACTGTCAGTGTGTCATTCTGTCAGTCAGTCATTCTGTCTGTCCCACGTTCAATCTATGTGAAACTGCACATAGGCATTGAGGACTGGCATAGGTAGAAGGTGACAAAGCTACCAGTGGGTATGAACTAGTTATAGGTGATTTTTGTGCCTAAACCTGACCACCTGTTAACCACAGTGTTGTTGAAACGTTAAGTTTAGATGTATCTGCTACATAATAATGTACAAATGTAACATATACATGGTTTGTAGAAACGTACAATGCCAACATTTTTCTCTAATGATTCAGTTTAGAGTTGTGTTTGAATTTCAGGACCACATTTTCTTTTCTTTGATGAAGAGGAAATCTCCTGGACTGTGTACTGCACCTCAGCAGAGACTCAAAAGAAGGGATTTTGATGAAACTAATACTTCTGTCAATGAAACACACTCACTGTGGAAGATGCAACATCCTCAGCTGATCACATATGAAGCTGGAGACACAATTTTCATTTCCTCCTGCTGACAGGAACATTTAACTTCCATTAAAGCTTGACTCTTGTTTCTGTTGTCTTCCCTGTGTGACACTCACACACAGGTGTCCTCAGTCTGTCTGATTACACCTCTGCTTAGGTTGAGTCTGGGCGGAGCTTAACTTTTTTGTTATTAAAGTAAAAAAAGGACAGTCTGATTTGATTTGATATATTAATTTAGAGTATTTTAGAAAATGATATCAAAATGAAATAGAATATATTGTAGGAGAAAACCCTACAAAACAATACATCATGAACAGACTCACAGTGAGAAACAAACATTAACGAGGTCTTAACAGGTATAAAAGTGTACACTGAACGTGGCTGTGTGGAGCCTTTACAACACTCTTTCTATTAAATTACAACCAAGAAAATAAACAATATCAGAAATTATTTTAAAATATAATAAACACCACCGTACACCAACATTATGCATGGATACTTTCTGCCAACAAACAAATACAAACTGTCTTTAATGTTCACGTCTCTGCTTCCTGTGTTTTCTCTCGCTTTTCTCTCTCCTTGATGTTTTACTCCTCGGGGCTACCTCCTCTCCTCCCCGCCTGCTAACACCATCTATCTCTGTCTCCCTCTCTCTCATTAGCAAAAAGGCTGGAGTGACTCCCTGCGGCCGCTGGACAGACACGGAAACATAAAGGTAGAACACACTCGGATGCTGCCATCCATCAGCTCTCAATGATCCTCCTCCATGACTGACTTCTCTGCCTCCTCACTGACTCTCGTGTCCCACATCCCTCCATCCTCCTCCTCCTATCAGTCATCTTTAATAAGGTTCCACTCCCATAAAGCTGATGATGGATAGAGAATATTTCCTCCCAGACTGTCACCCGTACAGCTTTTAATCACTGATTTATGTGAGGAAGGTTTGATTAAGTGTGCAAAGTCTTTTTGAGCGTTGCCTTGGTTCTTTTTCATTCATTCAAATCTACATTTAAAACTTCCTGTGCTTGGTTGTGGCGTCTGCAGTGATGCAGGCGCTGCGCTGGACCGTCGTGGTGAAGAGGGAGCTGAGCCAGACGGCAAAGCTTTCCCAATCCTCACCTGTGGTCATGAGCTCTGGGCAGTGACTAAAAGAATGAGATTGCAGATATACGGAGGCTGAAGTGAGCGTGGGCTCAGCCTCATGTTGTGTTCGTACATGTAAAGTGCACGTAAAAATGTGATTAGAAGCGAATTCCTGCTGGACAGTGCGACGGAGGCGAAGTGAATGACATAGCATATGTGAATTAAGCAGCTTTGCGTCATACACTTATTTGTGAGAGTTAAAAAATCTGATCTTCAGCGACCGATTCACGCCTCAATAGCGAGTCAGTATTGAGATGCTCCGGGGACGTATGACGCCAAGGACAAACTGGCGGAAGTTCATTAATCGAGTCAACGATTTCAGTCGTGTATGAGGTGAGTCATCACAAAATATTCTTATGTTCAAACTTGCATGAGTAACTAAAGATCTTTGCACACTGAGCCTGTTTATTTTCATACAAAGTCTAAAACCAAATGCGACCTCACGCTGTGTCAATCACGTTTCCACACTGAGTCCGAAACTTTTGTCTGCCACAAAACTTTTCAGAACATGTTTGATTTCCTGTGTTTTTCACACCCATCAGAAGAGACATTTCTATTTAGAGACGTTTGACGATGTTCAAAAAATCATGTGGGAGCAGGACACAGCCGTGACAAGACAGAGGAATGGAGTGGACAGTATCATTTCATAACTCAGATCGCTCACTTTCAACAGGTCAGATAATAATATTCAGGTGGATGATGATGAAGAGGAGGGTGTGGACCGCACACAGAGAGGGAGGACAGTTCTGCCCCTTCGTGCAGTGGTGACAGTCAGATAGGTAACTCCAGTTCTGTGCGTAACGATGTTCTTTGGATGAGGAATTAAAAAAATAAAACGCATCCAAAAAAATGAACTCAGTGTGCAAGGCCTTAACGAGGCGTGAGAATTCGCCTTGTGTTTGGTGTGAACACAACATTAGAGATAGGGTGAGGAGCTCAGACATCTGGAGCGAGCTTGGAGTAGAGCTGCTGCTCTGCTCATAAGTCTGGGGACGCATAACACTCACCATGGAGTCTCCAGACTCTTTGACGCCTGTCACCTGCTCTTATCTGTGAAGAGAACGTGGCGCCAGTGGTGGACCTGCCAGTTCTGGTGTTGTGGGCTGTGAGCACAGGTCCCTGTAGAGGACGTGGGGCCCTCATGCCACCCTCATGGAGTCTGTTCCTGACAGTGTGCTCAGAAACATGCACACCAGTAGCCTGCTGGAGGTCATGTTGTAGGGCTCTGGCAGTGCTCCTCCTGTTCCTCCTCACACAAAGGAGCAGACACCGGTCCTGCTGCTGGGTTGATGCTCGCACGTATGGCTGCAGCATGACTTGTCCTTCCAAAACAGACAAATAGATATCACTGAAGTTGAACTGACTTCCTGTTAGACTGTGACCATTAAGTGTTCCCTCCATTTTTTGGGTGGTGTATTAATTCTCATTGCCTGTGTATAAACGTCATCCTGTGGATCTCACCGTCTCCTCAGGTCAGAGGACGGAGACCCTCTCAGCTCCCGCTGGACAGACCACAGAACTCCCAAGATCCTTTGCACCAACCTGGTCCAGTTCGCAAGAGTCACAGAAGGAAAGGTAAACCACGTAACAAACATCAGAAACATGCATGAGCACATGTTTTGTCATTCAGTCAGACCTCCTTTCGTTCTTTCTCTATTGCTCTGTGAAGTTTTGAGCCGCTATCAGACGGGAATCCTCTTTTTTAATATCATCTCTCTTGATTACTTCTGATCCAAACCTCACTTTATCCTCTGTCTTTTCTTTCCCACGTTCCTGCCTCATTACGGCTCATCTAATATTTTCACTCGGTTTCTCCTCGTCCCATCTCGCTTCAAATGATGTTCCTCTTCCTTGTCACATTTTCTCATCTCCTTCATCTTTCCCTCTCATATCTCCTGACATTTACTCTCCTCGTTTTCCTCTCATCTCCTTAAATATCAGATCATTTTGTGTTATCACTTGACTTTTACCATCTTTTCTGATGTAACTGCAGCTTTTTATCTTTTTCTACTTATCGGCTTCAGTTTCAGTCGTGCACCACCTGGATCCTCTCCTACCTTGTAGTTTTTCTCCTTCATTTATTCAAGCAAACAGCTGCCAAGATAAAGACATACACACGCAGTAAATACAGATTCTTCAGCTTTACAGCTTCCATCGACTTTGATTTTGTTGTTGGTTCATTCTCAATATAAAGGCAGTGAGCATGGTGGTCTAAATATGGGTATAAGGTGTCGTGTTATATATTTTACATGATTCACATCTCTGATCTCATCAAGCTCAGATCTTCATGATGTCCTCAAAATGAATGAACGACATTTCAGAGTCAAACACGGTTTAAATAAATGAAGATAAAATAACACAATAACACTTAAACAAACTTTTGAAACTCAGTTGTTGACCCTCCTCCTCCTCCTCCTCCTCCTCTCAGGTACATTAGTGTGCAGTGGTAACGGGACTGGAAGCAGCTCCATCTACTCCGTTGCCATGGTTGCAATCCCCGACTGCGTCGACAACGCCACGCAGACGGACATCAGCTTCCAGAACATCGTTCCACTGGGGAAGAACAGAGGTCACCACCACCATCACCACGGGCGGGGAGGCGGCTCCTCCTCTCCTCCGCCACCTCCACCCTCCCCTCCCCTCCCTCACCTCGGGGGACCGTACGGGATCAATGAGTTGTATGTCCTGACCTGTTGTCTTTTGGGGAGGTTGAGAATAAAGACATGTCCTCACAAATAAAAAAATCAATCATGTTAGATATGATGAGGATTAATGTTTCTCTCCCTCCTCCCTCCAGCTGTGTGTTTGAGTATAACGACCCTGATGACTACTTTGACGTGTCCAACCATGAGGTGGACAGGCAGGACGACCTGGAGTACGAGGTGAGAACTCTGCTGCTGTGTAAACCAAAGGTCACTAGATCATTTACTAACACAGTGGCTGCTGACATTTTTTAAGGACTGAGCTGTTTGTAATGAGCTGAAATGACTCGAGGTCCCCCTCCTCAGAGACTACTGGTGTCCCCAGCTGCACATTTCTGACTCCATGAAAAGTAAAGTCAGCCTGATGGATACATCTGGAATATGACCTAAGCAACTCAAACAGCTGTGGTTCTTTACTTAGGCTTTAAAAACAGTTTCTGTTCAAACTTACTGAACAAAAACTGCAGTGCTCACTTCTTAATGCCACAAAACCCTCCTAGAGGTGGATTTACTTGTGAATCAGCTCTATGCTGCAGCCTACGCACGTGACCTATGTTGTTGTGAGCATTTATACTACACTCTGCAGTTACACCTCCAAAACACCAGATGGCATCTGGGTTTCTGTGAAGTTCTGTAAAAACACACACATTAAACACACATTAAACACACTTTAAACATACATTAAACACACATTAAACACATATTAAACACACATTAAACACAAATTTAACACACATTAAACACACTTGAAACATACATTAAACACACTTTAAACATACATTAAACACACATTAAACATACATTAAACACACATTAAACACAAATTTAACACACATTAAACACACATTAAACACACTTTAAACATACATTAAATACACATTAAACACATATTAAACACATTAAACACAAATTTAACACACATTAAACACACTTTAAACATACATTAAACACACATTAAACACAAATTTAACACACATTAAACACTTTAAACATACATTAAACCCACATTAAAAACATTTTAAACACACATTAAACACAAATTTAACACACATTAAACACACTTTAAACACACATTAAACACAAATTTAACACACATTAAACACTTTAAACATACATTAAACACACATTAAACACATTTTAAACACACATTAAACAAATTTAACACACATTAAACACACTTTAAACACATTAAACACACATTAAACGCACATTAAATACACATTAAACACACTTTAAACACACATTAAACACAAATTTAACACACATTAAACACACTTTAAACACACATTAAACACACATTAAACACACTTTAAACATACATTAAAGACACATTAAAGACACATTAAACATACATCAAACACACATTAAACACAAATTTAACACACATTAAACACACTTTAAACACATTAAACATACATTAAACACACTTTAAACACACATTAAACACACTTTAAACATACATTAAACACACATTAAACACAAATTTAACACACATTAAACACACTTTAAACACACATTAAACACACTTTAAACATACATTAAAGACACATTAAAGACACATTAAACATACATCAAACACACATTAAACACAAATTTAACACACATTAAACATACATTAAACACACATTTAACACACATTAAACACATTAAACACACATTAAACACACATTTAAAACACATTAAACACATTAAACACACATTAAACACAGATTTAACACACATTAAACACACATTAATCATGGCTTAATAGAAACAGTTTCAAACACAAATCAGCTTCACTATAACTCGCAGCATTCACAGACAAACACTTGTCTTTATCTGGACACATTTTCCCCACAAATACAACATGCTAACATTATTAGCACAAGTCTATGGCATTTTACATTGTATAAATTAGCCTAACAGCTAATGGACTTTTTCTCTACTCATATGAAGCCAGGGGCAACAGAATGACAACATGACTTTCAGACCTTTTCAATGCTTTTACAGTTAACACTTCAGTGCAGATTTTGAGTCAGGAAGGATGGAAGAGAGGGGTGGAGGGAAGAGGAGAGTGAAGAAGAAGGGAGTAAAGGAAGTTAAAGTTAAAGGTAAGAAGGGAGGAGGGAAGTCTGAAGCAGACAAGGAGTGTGAGTAGGAAGGAAGGAAGAAAAAGATAAGGAGATGCCGTGAAACTTCAGTTAGTAGCCTGGGCTAATATTTGCCCTTATTTGGGACAGGCCTTTAATTACTTTCACACAAAACGGTTTCTCAGCAAAGACCAGAAACACAATCAAATTGTTTATTTAAGCCAGTATGAAAATTACTTGTATAAAAATTAGGCTTCAGATAACAAATCAATTATGAATCATTGATTTGATCTAACTCTGACAAATTGGATTAATTCTTATGTAAAACCCTTTTGATTTTTTTTTATCTGAGCACCCTTACAGACTACAGGAATGTGAATAACTTACAGGGTGATTGAGGAGTGGAAACATCATTTAAGGTGGTCAACAACCCGGTTTTATACATCTGCAAGATCTTCGATAAAAGACAGGTAGGAAGGAAAGAAGTAGACAGACAATGAACTGAGCAAAGAATCGATGAAATGAGACATGGAGGATGGAAAAGCACTGAGAGGATGAAAGAAAAGAGAAATCCAGACATTTCTGCTTGTGCTGCACGATCATCCACAACCTTAAGAAATGTTACTGAAACAAATCGACTTCTACAAGCTGTCGTGTTTGGAGGAGAAATCAAGATGAGGGATGGTCCGACTGGTCCTAACCTTCAAACAGAGGCTCTCAGTTGAGTTTACAGATGTGTAATGGAGCTCTGTGTTTAGCTGAACTGCACTTTTCTCTGTTTCTGCTCCATTGGTTCACTGCTGTTTGAGACAAACGCCAGTCTGGTCATTAAAGAAGTCAGCAAAGTGGAAACATTCTCATTCTTTCTGGCTCGTATACCAAAGAGACTTCTTGTTCTCCCTAAATTTGCTCCTTGTACCTTTCCTAATTCATGTTCACTCTGTCCTCTGTTCTGTCTCTCCTCTCTTATTCATTTTACTGATATCCACCATCATCATCATATCCCCTTAATTTACTCCCTAATGTCCCACTTTCTTTTTCCTTTGGATTACATCCTTCATTTCCTCCCTAAATCACTTGCTTCTCTCTGTTGATGCCCTCCAGCTAACAACAGGTACAGTGGTTGCTGCTACAATGATGGTCGTAACTGGGTTTCGTAGTTCAGCCAATCACTAATAGCCTCAGGGGGTCTGAGGGGTTGATCCATGGTCTCTGATTTGTTAATTATGCAACTATTTTACCTTAAAATTCAACATCATTTTAATGCTCTACTGACTTGTAATAAAGAGAATCGTTTTTTTTTCATTCCTACTAAACACCTGTTTTCACACTGTGTAACTTTGGTGTGAAGGTTGGATCTCGCAGGATAAGAGCTTAATGCTTTTGTCATTGTCAGACACTGATGAAAAAAGCTGTCCTTTTTGGTAAGCATGATACAGGCCGGTCTCTTATTGTTTAACGGCACCTGGCGGCGTCAAGGGGAAACGTAGTGGGCCAACAACAAAGGTGAAGGGAGCAAAAGTCTGATTTGGGAGTGTGGGAGGTAGGGCTGCACGATATATTGTTTCAACATCGCCATCACGATGTGTGCATGTGCGATAGTTTTTTCAGAACATGTAAACTTTTGTTTTGCTTCAGAAAAGCAGCTCTGAAGAAGCTCCTTGCTCCGCTTGCCTCTCTGAGCACGCAGCAGCCCCTCCCCCTCTCGTGCACACGCTGCAGTCACACACTGAAAATGAGCAACATGCAAGAGGGAGAAACGGTAAAGGAGGATTTATGCCTGGTTCACGCTACACGACTTTTCGGCCTCTTCTGAAAGTCACTATGTCACATTACACGATTGTGGAGTCATAAAATCGTGCCGTGACTTGGCCGACAGACATGACACACTACAAGATGGTACTCACCAATTATCCCCGGTCGTCTTTCACGACGTGTGTGATGTCATCGGGTTATTCTTGTCCTGTTTTTATTACTTTTACAATTATTTGAGTCACTGTGTCTGTTCATGTGCCAGCTGACATGTTGTTGGAGTAACGTAAAAAGCGCCAGCAGATGGCAGGAGCTACATTTGAAACATTCAAGCTATTGTATCCTCCACAACAAGTTCCTACAAATGTTTCTGTACACAATGATGTTCTTCGGCCTTATTTGGCCACCTGTAAGCAACTGTCTTTTTTAAAGGGAAATTTCGGTTTATTTCAACCTATCTCCTATCGTCCTAAATTTGTTTCAAGTGACATAAAAATAATAGTTAGCACGTTAGCCGTTAGCCTAGATACAGCCAGGGTGCATAGTAGCGTCAGACCTGTTAAAACGTAAGTGAACGGGCAACCTTCAAGTGCAAAGTTAGTCCACTAAACAAGCTTTTTTTCCACAAAGACCGCCTCATATCGTTAGGATAAATGTCAGAGAACATATAGAAAACGACATGTAAACGTGTTGTCTTACCTTACCGGTGTGCTGCTATGTTTGTTTACCATTTAGCTCTGCTTTCCAAAGCGTGGCTGAAATCTCGCGAGAACAAGCAGCAACAGCTGGAAGGCAGAACCGGACAGTAGCCTGAAAAGTTCATTCATTTATTTTATGAAAGATTTATAGAATAATGGCTGACTTTTTGCCAGACTTCGACTTTGTGGAGGAGGAATTTGATTTTGCAGAGTTTGATGGCCGCCCTTATTTATTTGAGCCAGAACACACTGACGAAGAGCTTCGTGAAATTGAAGAACGGAGGAGGAGAGAGAGAGAGGCACAACAGGTAGAGGACGAGAGAGGAGGAATGGCTGCTGCAAGGCTGCGTAGCTCTGGAGATTGGTGGTGTACCTGTGAATGCTGTGCCCCAGTGCCCACAGAAGAGGAATGCCTCTGTTGCAAGGAATGGGACCAGTTGCAGCCTTATTGTCAAGGTCTGGATGTGACCGAGGACGAGACACCTCCACCTGGAGTAGTATCCAGCTGGGCTTTATCTAAAGCTCGCTCACGTACGTTCACTTACGTTTTAACAGGTCTGATGCTACTATGCGCCCCGGCTGTATCTAGGCTAACGGCTAACATGCTAACTATTATTTTTATGTCACTAGTCACTTGAAACAAATTTAGGACGATAGGAGACAGGTTGAAATAACTGAAATTTCCCTTTAAGATGCATAAAAGTTTCATACCTTGTAGACCAAACGTGAATGTCTCTTCAGCTTGTGCTACCACAGACCTTATGTCAGACATCTAATCAAAAACCCACTGACTTTGAGACGAGGGAACCCAGAGTGCAAAAATGCTGACTCAGTTCCAGGTCTCCACCAACAATAGTTCACCACCTGGCCCTGTGAGTAGTCACTACGCCACTGAGCCTCTACCATCTCCTGTTTTGGGAGGTGTACTGAACTTTGCTGTCCCACTTTCTGGTCTGAAGACCTCCTAAAGACCAGCTGTCCTTCAAAAACCAGCTCAGACCATCAGTCCTTCTTTCTGCTCCTGTCCCTTCAGGAGGTGGAGCTGTACAAATCCAGTCAGCAGGAGAAGCTGGGGCTCACAGTCTGCTACAGGACGGACGACGAGGAGGATCTCGGGATTTATGTTGGAGAGGTGACACATATTTAGCCTTCATCCCCTCATCCTACTCTTCCTTTTTCAGGCTCCGGCTGACTCATTTTTGTTTTTACTCATTTATTTTGGAAAAATAATAAATTGATGATGACTGATTATTACAGCTCATGAAGGTGTGACTGCTGCTCACTGCATCTCTCAGCCATTAGATTAATGATCTTCATTCAGCCTCTCATACATATATTCTCTCACCTGTTCATTTATTTATTACTTCTATCCATTAATCACATTATTCATCATCTTATCCTTTGAATCATTCAGTCATCCAATTAACTCACTCATGGATTCATTCTGTCATTACTATCTGTTTCTTAATTCATGAGGTCATTTATTCATCCATCTATTCCTCAACCGTTTTTTTTTTTTTTTATCTTTAATATCAGGTTAATCCAAACAGCATCGCAGCCAAGAACGGACGCATCAGAGAGGGCGACCGGATCCTGCAGGTACACAAACACTCATTTAGACTCTGTTGTGGTTATTCTGTTTTTACAAGTGACCAAAGATCTGGATATTTCACAACTTTTGGTTACACATAATGTTTTTCATCAAAAACCCCAAAACAGAAAATTTCTCTTAAGTATTAAAATGTTTCACACTCGAGCTTTGTACTTGGATCAGGGTTAGGTTAGAGGAACACCTCTGACTCTTACTATCACTATTGTTATTTCGAAATATAAAATAAAATATAAATTTGCTATTTTAATTTCTTTAGGTCTACAACAATAACAAATGAAAATGATGATGTTAAATTCTCTTTTATTAATTTATTTGTCAAAGCCACAAGGAGGCACTGGAGAGGGACTACTTATTGTTGCCAGGCAACCACCCCATCACCTCCTTACCCTAACCTTTTCCATGTAATCAGTCTACCGTTTATTTTTTTAATTTCACAGTAATCAGTATCTATTTGCTGAGAGGCTGTCAGCAGATAAACAGAGAGCTGTGTGGGTACATGAGACCCTAAAAAAGAGGCTGGATCATGGGGAGTACCACCAGTTGGTCCAGGAGCTTCTCCTCCATCATGGCCATTTCAAGTACTGCACTTATCTGCTCCCACGCCTGCTGTTTTTTTACTGAGATGGTTATAACTAGCGGCAACCGCTACCGCCAGTTTCTCCTCCATTGTTTACCAACTGTAAACTTGTTGTCCTGACCATCAGATTGGACAGTGGGGGAAAAACGGAGATGACGTGGGCCGCTTTTCTGCTCTGGGTTGAAGTTTTTTCAACTCAAGGAGTTCAGAGCGTAGAAACACAAGGTGTATCGCAACGCGGAAACAGCAAGCAAAAAGCTTAATTCTCATTGAAAACAATTACATAAAACCGCCTCCAGCTGCTGAAACACTTTCTGTGATCGGGGCCCGAGTGGCACCTGGCAGTGAAGCTGCAGAACTGAAACTTGTCCTGTGGGCCAAGCATAGAGGAGAACTATGGTGGTTTACGCAATTACATGAATGGCTCTCTCTAGCCAGTGTTTGGTTTGTCCATTCTGGGCTACTGTAGAAACAACATGGCTGACTTCATGGACGAGGACCCGTTCATTATATGGATATAAGGCCTGTTTCCACTGAAGAAGTTCCTGGTACTATTTGGGGGGCAGGAACTACTACAGGAACGTCCTCTCGCTCGGCCCTCTCAACCGCCGTGTCTCCACTGAGAGAGCGGAGTAGGAGGAAGGTTCCTGTAAAGTTACGGGCTCTGGATGTGATGTAAATCGTTGCGCGACCATTTTGACCGGGGCGACGTAGGGGCGTAGGGATGTCGTTAGCTGTTAGCCCTTAGCGGTGTCTGTAATACTCAGTAACTCAATAAACGGTCCGTGAATTTTTTTTTTTTTTTCGGATGTCTTAGTTACAACATGATTGAGCTAACTGGAGTAGTTTCATGTCGTATCCGACAACGGGAGGCTTTTAACAGATGACGTCCTGATGTTAGCTTTGCTGCTAGTGTTAGCTGTCCCTGTCAGCTGCAGCCACTGATGCTTTCTAGACATCGTGATTTCCCATAACTGAATAAATACCACACATAGCAACACAAAACTGCTTTGCTAGCTCAATCATGTTGTAACCAAGATATCCGCTGGAAAAAATACTTTTTTCACGGACCGTTTATTGAGTTACTGAAGCTATGAACGAGCTAACCCTTGTCTGCTGAGTTTTAAAAATGCCGGCTATTTTGTCGCTTTCTGTTGACGTCACATCCCGTCTTGAGTATATCCAATCAGCACCAAGTAATCTCCAAGCCCCAGCCAGGAGTTTCTCTGGGCCGTTCTGAGTACCTACCCTGAGGCAGGGACTTGTTTAGCCCCTGTAAAAGTTCCGGAACTCTGTCCTTCGGGGGTGGTTCCTGCGGTGGAGACACGCACCAACAGCCCCGGCCCCATAAAATTACCCTTAAGTTCCTGCGGTGGAAACGGGCCTATAAACAGCTCATTCTTCGTGACAAAAAACAACTATTTTAATTTTCAGGTGATTATAAACTAACACAGTTATCTGCCAGTAGATGCTCCTAAATCCTACAAACTGGACCTTTAACACACTGACTGATAAAGGAGATTCTGTAGTCATCAATGTTGACTGTTGACCTTCAGTGTAAATTAAAGAACATGTTCCGCAGACTGAAACTCGTCCTCTGATAAACTAACCGGCTGTATGAGGGTTAGAAACAGTTTCAAATCAAACTATGTAAATTTCTACATGGAACCCCGGGGACGGTCTTATCCAATGAGAGAGAGCTGTCAGCAGCCCAGTTACTGCCGTCCTAAAAATAGACTGAGAGAGAGGGAGAGAGATGGAGGGGGAGACAACGTCATCACCCGGTGTTACCACCACACTGTTGAGCTGTTTGTCAGACAATAGAAGCCACGGTAACACTGTTCATTCAGTATTTCCATTAAATAAACTCATCTTACGCAGGAGTGAACCAGCTCATTTTCACCTCCTGAAAGTTTATCTTCGTAATACACACCTTGCACCCTGAACTATATGTGACACGCCCCCATGATGAGAACTGCCCTAAACTGTAGAGCGAGGGTGAGACAGCGTACGGCGCTCTGACTGGGCCGCCGCAATGATCCCAGCTCTGATCAATGCAGGTAATCAATCACCAGTCCAATGAGAGGGAGGACACTGGTGTACAGAGATATATTTCCAAGTGTCCAAAGGCAGATAGAAGACTTACAACGATGAAATGAAACTTAGCAAAACTACTGTTGGCACCAGGAATGCAGATGTAGCCTAAAGGTGCGGACACACCAAACCGATATCAAAGAACTAGCAGTGACGAAAGCCAACTGTTGCGTCGTCTACGTCGCCTCACGTCGCCCTGTGTCAGTTGCATTTGAACACACTACACAGACTACATCCGACGGCCAAGTAGCACGTACGTTCTGCACCTGCGTGAGAGAGAGCGGAGTGAGAGAGTGGTACATCCTGTCAGCCGAGGGGTTTCCTATCTGTGCAGCCGAGCACCGCAGCACCTCCACGGACTATTACATCCAGACGGTCCCGGTGTTTCCTCCACAGGCTCCACTTCACTCAGCTGCTGATAAACCCGCTGCTTCTTCCCACTTTAACCTGAATAACAAACCAGGGCTCGGTGCTCCGGTTGGATCCAAACGGAGAGCCGGGGCTAGCTCAGAGACTAGCGGAGGCTAACTGGCTGTGCTTCCCTCCGGTCATGCTGCGGCTAACGCTCTGCTAGCCGCTCCCAGCTAGCTCTGGTTTGTTATTCAGGTTAAAGTGTGAAGAAGCAGCAGGTCTGTGGGGCAGCTGAGTGAAGTGGAGCCTGAGGAGGAAGCACCGGTTAGCCCCGGTTTCACTACAGGCAGATTCACTCGCTACAGGGGCGAGGAAATAAAACCTGAACAGCCAATCAGAGTGATCTCTCTCACCGACAAGCTCCGCCGCCGATTCAACATGCTCAATCGGCCGAAAGGCTGCCGACGCTGAAGTGCCGACGGTGCGGGACACACCGCAAAAACTAGGCCAACAGACGCTCAGCGACAGCCCGACTTTGGTCGACGGCCAACTGTCGGCTTGGTGTGTCACGGCCTTAAAGCAGTGTTTCCCAAATGGTCTGGCCCCGGGGTCCAGATTTCTCCTTCGTCATTAGCTCAAGGTCCACACAGCTTTTAAGCATCACACTTGTGTTTGGCCATACTGTCAAGGTAGTTTGTTGTCTCTGTCGAGTAGCTGTCCATTAGTCAGTCAATCTACAGCAGGAAATTGCACTTTCGCCAACCTTGTCTTCAGTTTCCCTAGCTATGGATTCAATCCAAAAAAGTAAGTGTCGGAGGAAAATAACAAATTTAGTATTGTGTGGACAGAATTGTTTGCTTTCACTGTCAGGTCACTCACTCTCCGGGACCGCCAGTGTTACTTGAATAAGTAAACACTGACCAACGGGACCAGACTGGCCGACCCGTATGCTCTCACTCAGTGGATGGATGATGTCACAGGAAGCCAATCTTACAAAGGAGAACCACACTTGTTTGTTTTGCTATGGAAGCTAACGTTAGCTAATGTGCTAAAAAGTTAGCGTTGCAGAGAAATCCAATATTCCTCTTAATCCCTCCCCAGTTTCTGATGAGGTGGACATGATAACCCTTAATACACATAACCTTATTCATCCCTACAACAGGAAATACTTTTTCCCTAACCTGATATGAAGTGTGCGCTGCACATGTGAGCATTTTTGATGATGGCCTCCGTCCAGTCCTTTGGTCTTATCACATTTAACCATAGTTGTCTTTGTTTTTGTTGACGGGCAGTGGCGGCTGGTTTTGAGCCATGACTCCTTCTATTCTGGCTCCCAATAACACAACAAGACAAACACATTTTAACACTCCTGTGTAGCCTACAGCCCTGTGGGGGAGAGGCAGCTGCACCTCCAGACCTTAAACAACCTATATAAAGATACTGTAACGGTGCTGCTAAAGTGTCTCACTTTAGTCATGCTTATTTGTACATAATGTGTGCTTTAACTAATATTTGGTTCAGTGCAATGGTTACATGTTACAATGACAGGCCCCCGAACCAGATCAGATGCACAGGGCCCCAAAATGTCTAGAGCCAGCCCTGTACCATGATGTGGCAATACGAGTGTTTGCGTACAAACATATATGTTAATATATTTTATTTACTATCAATACAACCTATGTCGTTGCTGCTGATCAATCGTATTTCATTCCAACATATTAATTAGAGACACAGGTAATTTAATCATCACTTATAGTTTATTATCTGATGATATAAAGGATTTAGTTTCATAAATGTTTTTTTTGCTTTGTAAAAGCAGCTGTCACTGGTAGTTTAATGAGGAGTTTGACCTTTTTTATATCCCGTTGAATCAATGTTTTTCTTTCTGCTCTGGCGCTACACCTCCACACGTGTTGACGGTTCCTTCTGAGAGTTTGACAATGAGAAACGAGCGTGAATAAATTTATCTCCCTGACATTTCTTTGCTCATTATCCTCTGACCCTCCGACTGTCGACCTCGCCAAAACAGTGTCGGGGAAAAAAGGTAAAGTTGTGGAATGTGATAAGAATAGACTGGCAGCACCTGGCATCGCCATGGTTACTGGGCAGCGGGTGAATGATGTCAGCATCAGTTCCCACGACAGCCGTCAGCATAGAGATAAAGGCCCTCTGGACAGCTGAAATGTCTCCCTGCAAGTTTGGGGAACAGACCTGTCATCATTACTCACAGTGCAACCAAAAATAAATCACACATGCAGTACATGTGACACGGTTCATACGTGTTTTAGGATCATGTGACAGGTGAATGACGGTGTGTGTGTGACGTAATTAAACATGTAACAGACTGTGCTTTTGGTTGGATAACAGATGTGGGCTTGAAACAGCTGACAAAACACCATGAAGGCTTTCTAATCTTTATCCTGTCACCCAGCTCCCCATTCATACATGTATGATCTAATGAATATAAAGTAAGTGATCTCTGACCTCCTCTCGTCCCCTCCAGATTAACGGAGTGGATATTCAGAACAGAGAGGAAGCTGTGGCCATTTTGACCCGAGAGGACAGCATCAACTTCTCCCTGCTGCTGGCCAGGCCGGATATAGAGGTGACGTCACACGACACAGTCACACCATCATTTTAAAATCAATGCTCAGAGTGCACAGACCGCAGGTTACCATGGAAACCAAAGTTAGGGGTGAATGCTTGCTGGTGAGGCTAATACCTCGTCTGTACAGGAGCGTCACGCTCTGTTCGATGAAGGTTTACTGGGAGGTTTAAATGGTGTTCATCATCCGTACCAACACCAGCACCACTGTGGTCTGAAATAGCTCTGCAAATACTGAACAGATTACCATGAAAGTTTGTCCAGACATTGACAATCCCCAGGGCCCAAAAAAAAAGTTAATCTGGATCAGGATGATCTGGATTTGGAAATCCCATGTTTTGCTGTTCAGGATCAGTTAATTCATCTTAATTTAGCACCTGCTGTTGAAAGCAGCACTGGACTGATCACACTGATCCAGATACAAACTTTTCAGGATTACCAAATGTGGATAATCAGAGCTCTAAATGGAACTACATGTACATATCACCATGTAGGTTGCTGGCTGTGTAAAGAACAGGTGGAACAGCCAGTGTGAGGTCAGATAGAAAACAGCATGGAGGATGCAACTGTCAGAACAGCATTAGAAACTGGATGTCTGATATAAATAGATTCAACAGCGTGGTTCCTGGACTTGGTCTGCCAAAACACACACTGCAATTACCGCTTATCACCACAGGCGCCACCAAAGAGACTGAAACAGAAATCTTTGTTAGTGTAACTTTAAATCACTGTTTGTTCATATTGCCAGGGGGATTTTTTATGGGTACAAAATTCTTTTTTTCTGAAATTCACCTTACTGAAAGGCTCTTCAGTAGTCTAATGGCTGGTATACACTGTGCGACTCTGGGCTGTCCCAGACGAAAGATGACCATCGTGGGAGAAACGTGGCGATATCTTTGGTTCTAAAACGGTGGTCTTACATCGCACTGTGAGACAGGTTCAAGGACGGCCGTTGTCAACGTCTTGTGACCAAAGATAACCTGAGATAAAATTCTGACGGTGTCAGAAATTTAGGATGACTATCTCACAGTGTGACAGCTGCTTTGACCTACGTCTACTGATGCAATGGTCACCGCAACACCAGCGCTGAACCCAAACAAATAATCGCTTGCCATGGAGGTAAAACAAACAAAAAGAAGTGTGTGGAACTCCCAGAAAGAGGAAAGTTTGGTGGAGCTGTGGCAGCAGAAGCCTTGTTGATTTGATGTTTCCTCCAGCTGCTATCATGACCGCCAGAAAAAAGACGCTGCATGGAAGGAAACTGCAGAGGAACTTCCAGGTGAGCAAGCTACCTATGGTGGCGCAGATGGATGACGTACGCTGATGCGGTGCACGCTGATGACATTGCATATTGACGTACGTCGTAACCTGCGATTCAGTCGTAAACGGCCATTGTACAATCTGCACACATCAAACTTGACGTCATACCAAAGTTTATTAGATCCACATCTCACAGTGTGTCATGCAATGGTCTATAAGATTGCTAAAATCGCACAGTGTATAGAGGGCATAAGGTCTACTTTATCTACTCAATCACCTTAATGGTTAAATCATGTGCAAAATATAAATGAATGTAGCCTATATATATGATTAGGGTCATATTTAGACATTTTGGTTTCTCCACACTGCGTTTCTGCCTCTTTCCCAATCAATCAAGGATAACGGAGGCTGGTGATTAGAAATGAAAGTTTTGAAAGCATTTTGGGTTCAGAGGGCTCATCGTGCTACGCAGCACAGAGACCTGTTCACAGGGAAGCAGGCTCAACTCCATCTGAAAGATGATGAGATGGGTGATGTGTGACAATGTGTGTCAGAGTTGGTTGTGGTAAAGGCAGAAAAAAAAAGGAGGTTAACACTGAAGATCACCCAGGTGGCGCTGTACAGTGTTTCTGTGTTGATGCCAATCCAGGTGTGCCGTAGGATTTTGTGATAACCACTCATTATTATTACTATATTTAAAGGTGATAGATGCGATGTCAGCGATGTCAAGTAAAGAGTCTTTTGTGGTACAGTGATTAAAAAATAATAATAATAAATCATGAATCCTCTCTTGTGCGCCCTGTAACACACTGTCACAATCTCTGTAAAGCATTTTTAGCTTTACTTGTCACTAACGCTAACGTAATTAGTCAATTAGAATCCTTTGTCGTGGTGGACACACGGATTCCCTGATTCAACAACATTCCTGTATACACACAAAAACACAAAAGTGTTCTTGATTTTATAACGGCAAGTATATTCCTCTGTTATAATTTCCCACCAATAATAATAATAATAATAACATGATAGTTTGGCTGTACTATATATTTGATATATTCAGTAGATTTTCGTTTTTAAGACTCTATTTGACAACTCTACAACCAGAGTCCCAAAAACACAATTTCTAGAGAACTAAAATATCTGAAATTAACCATCATCCTTGCTTTTATTTAACATAGTTCATCTAGGTGCAGTGTCATTACTAGTTAGGCTTTACTAGATATTTGATATACTCAGCAGATGTATCTTTTTACAACTCTGTTTTACAACAAGCCGCAAAAAACTAACATTACCGTCCCAAAAATGCCGTTTCTAGAGTATTAGGTAAAATATCTGAATATAATAGCTGATGTTTTAACTTTTTCTTAACATAGTTCAGGCATGTCCAATGTCTGGCCCGGGGGCCAGTTGTGGCCCGCAGACCAATTTTAATTGGCCCTTGGCTTGACTTTCAAAATATACCATATATATATACCATATATACCATATTTTTTTCAGGAAAATATAGACTTTAATTCTACACCTTTCTAGAAGTTCTATGGATGTATTATTTTTTTAAAAAATATTAGTTCTGATGAAACAGCTATACATATGACCTTTAACTGGGCCTTTACAAAAAGTTATGTCTGAATCTTTAATCGACTGTATCAGTATGTTCTGCACACCCATTTCCCAATAAAGAGGCAAAAAAGGTAATTTCATTTCATTCAAGGGGAACCTATTTGTCCCCGTTCACACGTGGGAATTATCAGTGCATGACACATCAGAAGGGGGATGATGACATTTAAAAGGAGAGAGCTGTGTGCAGGACGATGGATCGCTTTATCGTACGAACAAACAAAGCACCAGTGAAGACGACCGACCACTGACAGAAAAGAACAAAAAACTGTCAGTACACAGAATCACAAAAGCTACCTGTCATATTTTCTCTCATTTCTATTGTGTTATGTCGTGATGAAAGCAAGAACACACGTTATAGAAGCTACTGTGCACAGATATAAATACAGGTGTGCCTTGAGATTTTGACTTGCCCTTTGGTGAGCCTTGGTGTAGAGTTACAAATGACTGTGCAGATCATGCCTGAGGGATAACGTCAGTAAATTCAAATAAAATACAGACTTTGCTTTTGTGTGAATGCACCGCACAAAACACAGATGTAAATCAAGTCTGATAGATTATAAATAAATTGATTATCTAAACAGCCGTTGGTTCATTTTACTGTCAGCTGACTGATGAATCTAACAATCACAGTTAAAACTGAGTGAATCCTTTTCTGTCCCTGTGAGGTACGGAAATAGTCACCACATCCATAACTTCAGGTCTAACAGTGTCTCTCCTGTTTCATCACTCAGCTCGCCTGCAGCCTACTTTACTAACCTACTTTCATCTCGTGTCCCTGCTGCTGCAGCTGCCGCTCTGGGTGGCCGACAGGAGAGGAAAGATTTATAAAAGCCACAGTTTGGTTCCCATTGTGGTCGCAGTCCGGAATGTTACGAGTTCACCTCCCTCTGCCCTTTGATGCATCTGTGTGTGACCAACATGCAGAGAAAACTTTGACAGGAAGTTTGTTTTTCTGCTTCAAATCCTGACTGATTTTTGAGACCTGACCATGAACCCAAACTTAACTTTTTCAGAGGACTGGATCTCCTGACCTGATAGCTGTAAACAGACTTTGGTGACCTCTTGATATTTCTCTAAATGCCACCACCAGATTAAACCCAGCATAAAACTGATTAGGAAGCAAAACTACCTGGTGAGAATATAGTTTGACCCATCCACCACCTCTCTCTGCTCTGCTCTTCACACAGCTGCTCTCAGCGTCAAACATTGCAGCAGATGTTTTTACATAGGAGTTAGCTGAAAGCCTGGATGGATGGTGCTCTATACCTTTAAGGTATCAACCGACGTAATACAACGCCATGTAGAGCAGTGGTTTTCAAATGTCCAAGGCTCACCAAAGGGCAAGCCAAAAATCTCAAGGCACATCTTTATATATATCTGTGCATAATAGCTTCTGCAATGTATGTTATTACTTTTATCACGACATAAAACACTAAAAAATAAGAAAAGAAAAATACAAGTAGGTTTCGAGATTCTGTCTACTGACAGTTTCTTTTTCTTTTCTGTCAGTGGTCGGTCGTCTTCGCTGGTGCTTTGTTGTAATTTGCTCCGTACAATAAAGCGATCCATCGTCCCACTCACAGCTCTCTCCTTTTAACTGTTATCATCCCTCTCACTGGCTGCCAATCAGGGCTTTTGTGTGTCACACACTTCCCGCACATGAACGGTGACAAATAGGCTCCCATGAAGGTTTTTTAGAAATTAATTTAGAATTTAATTAAATTTTTAGCAAGAGTTTGTCTCTATATTTGGAAATGCGCACGCACAACATACTGATACAGTCAATTAAAAATGTGTTCGGAACTTTTTGTATAGACTCAGTTGAATATTGCAATTATAATGTGTGGTTATCACAAAATCCCACTAGACTGGCATCATGGTTAGGGATGGGAATCAAAAACTGGTTCCTGTTAAGAACCGGTTCGAACTGGTTCAATTCATCAACATCATTAGCCTTTATGTTTAACGATTCCCTTATCGATTCTTTTCATTACGCCGAATCTCTACGTCGATGACGCACGTCATGCTCATCAGTCAGCAGTACATTCAACAACAAAGAAGACGTAATGGTGGAGAGACAGAAGCGGTCGAAAGTGTGGCTTCACTTCACCAAAAAAGACTCATGACATTCACTCATTACAACAGCATGACGTGCAATTTATGCAGCACCGTAATTACATGCAAGGGCGGAAACACCACCAATGCTACAGTGATTAGTTTTCCACAGAGCTCTACGGTGCGAGCATTTTAACGTTACTCACATTTGCGACTAAAAATAGTTTTGTGCGAGCAAAATAAATCATTCAGCACGCTGTGCGAGTACAGACCTCAACCAGCAGCAGAAACGAAAGGCGAATCCTGCCGGTTGTGGGTTGAACGGGGGTCACAGACACAGACACAGACAGGAATGTATTCCTGTCAAATACGGCAGCCATAGTGCTCCGCGGTGCAAGATAACGGCTTACCGGCGACCGAGAAGTCCGGCTCCAGGTCCAATAATTTCCTTTTCTTGGTGTCATGACTGCCCAGAAGTACCTGAACAGCTGAGCCGTGGCTGCACACAGGTATGTGGCGTGTCAGAGGAGAAACGAGCCGTTCACATTGCCACAAACCTCACCGCACTTTAGGGACTGTTCTTTACTTGTCAGGGGAGGAGGGTGGCTGGTTGATTTTTATTTTATTTATTTATTTTATTTCAATCCCCCCTATGTTAATCACTTATTGATGCCAACATTTTCTTGTGGCGACTGTGCTGATTTACTTTATGTTACAAATTATTTTTTATTAAAACATATTGAGAGTGACAAACACTGTACAACAGGATGTAGCAATAAACTCTGTCATTTCTAACACCACAGCAGCCTCCACCTTCTTAAAACAGGCCCATCTGACTAACGTGCACCAAATTAAATAAAGCATCAGAACTAGAATATTCACTCTCATCTTGTTTGAAACTCTCAGAGTTTCTTGATTAAATGCAGATCACTTCTCTGTATGCTTCACAGCCTGAAACCAGCACATCCAGCTTCAGTCTGCGCTCACAGTCAGCCTGTTTTCTACACAACATAAACCTGATATATATAACACTGTGTGTGTGTGTGTGTGTGTGTGCTCTGTGTATTATACATACACACACACAGCCATGATAAATGTTCCTAGCATGACAGCAGGTCCCAGAGTGTGTGTGTCCACATCTGCTGACAGAGGAAGAACTGCAGAACAGCAAATTTATACACGTCAGTTAAAACACACGTACATATTCACTGATGGATGTGCACAGTGTGTGTGTGTGCATGTGTGTATGCGTACACACTCATACGCTAACCAGATGAATGAGCCGTCACTCAGTCCGTCAGTATTTAGACAACTCCGACACTTCAGCCCGTCACATGTTGTAATGAGAGAACAGCAGATGATGGATGTTTTATCAAATAAGCAAATTATAAACTGGGAAGTGACGGGGGAGCAGACACACCCACAATAATGTCATGTTGTGTGTGTTTTTTTAACTGAATTGAGTGTATTATTGCATTTTCAGCAATGGGACAAACTATGTTGAGTGTCACTCAAATTAACACGTACACATAGAATTTTAAGTGATCACAAAGAGCCATAAAATAACAACAAAGAGATTCAAAATGAAGAGGAAAAAAAGAGACGGAAAACAACTACAAAACAACAATGAAGTCTGTGTGTGTTGCTTCTGTGGAGGCGAGGTGGTGGGGCCTTCTGCATGTCTGTGCCCAGGGGCCCAGTGTCTCATCGTCTGCCCATGCTAAGAGTGAGACTAATGTCTGATCTTGGAAATAAAGGTTAAAAAAACATCTACTCAAAATCAGGTGTCCACTTTAGTCTCTTCCTCAAGGCTGTGATACGCAGCTGAAAGCTCTGAAAAAAGGCTACGTTAGGATGTTTGATTTTTTTCTCAAAGCAGTAACACTAATTTCTCATAGTGTAAAGAACAGATGGTTCTACTCAGTAAAGTCAAAGTTCAGCAGCAGTAAAATGCAAAAATCATTTATACTCATTTTTGCTGCTTTAGTCACAATTATTTTGTGATGTCGAGTAGACGGAGGAGTATTCATAGAGGCAGACAAACAGAATGTGTTTATAACAACCTGCCATGAAGCCCACTGAGACAAGATGGAGGGGGAGAGGTATCAGAGATAGATGAAGTGATGAGGGGGTGAAGGGATGATGGATGAAGAGAGGAGGAGATATTTATCCCATGTGACCTAGTTTCTTCCTTCAAGGTCATACGCACACACGTATATCACACAAATCCCGATACACAAGAAGATGAAGTCATGTAGGTTCAAACACACACACACACACACACACACACACACACACACACACACACACACACGCACGTATTAGTTTACCTCTGAAGACCAGTACTGACACAATAACACAACTCCAACACAAATTCTGAGTGATGTTATGCGTTTGTCTCCAACCCAGCAGCATTGTGCGTTTCTACAAACCACAGGTTTGTTGCTGCAGGAACCCATGAGACAAAGTGTGGGGTCCCCCAGGGATCAATTTTAGGTCCAACTCTTTTTAATCTCTACATGCTTCCTCTGGGGGACATCATCAGGAGGCACGGTATCAGCTTTCATAGTTATGCTGATGATACGCAACTGTACATCGCCGTGTCTCCTGATGACACAGGGCCAATTGATGCCCTTTTTAACTGCATTTTAGATATAAAGTCATGGATGGCAGTGAATTTCCTGCAGCTCAACCAGGACAAAACAGAGGTTTTAGTCATTGGTCCTGAAGGCCAGAGAGAGAAACTTTTACCAAAACTACAGGATTTGAAACCAACACAATCTGTAAAAAATCTGGGTGTGATTTTTGACTCTGAGCTCTGTTTAATTCCACATATTAAAAACATAACAAAGGCAGGTTTCTACCACCTTAAGAATATTTCTCTCTCAGGCCAGCACGGAGGTGCTGATGCATGCTTTTATCTCCTGTAGGTTAGATTATTGTAATGCCCTGCTCTCTGGTCTTCCCAAAAAGAGTATCTCAAATCTACAATTATTACAGAATTCAGCTGCACGAGTGCTGACGAGGACCAGAGGGCGGGAGCACATTACACCAGTTTTAAAATCGCTGCATTGGCTCCCCGTGCGCTTCAGGATCGATTTTAAGGTTCTTTTATTAGTTTTTAAATGTCTTAACGGTCTTGGGCCATCTTATTTATCTGACCTGCTTTTACCATATCAACCCTTGCGGACCCTGAGGTCCTCCGGCACCGGCCTTTTAACCGTACCACAAGTTAGGACTAAAACACACGGGGAGGCGGCATTTAATTATTATGGCCCCCAATTGTGGAACAGTCTGCCGGAGAACCTCAGGGCTGCAGAGACTGTTGATGTTTTTAAAAAGAGGCTCAAGACTCATCTTTTTAATCAGGCTTTTAACTGATCTCTTTATCTATTTTAAATTCCTTTTATCAGGCTTTTAACGGATTTATCTATTTGTTTTTTGCTCTTTTTTTTATAAAATGCTCTTACCCTTCCTCTTTTTACTTTCTTACCTCATTTAACCTTTATCTTTTGTTATTTTAGTTAGCCTATAGGTTTTAGTTTTGATGCATTTTATGTCTCTGTTTTACATCATTCCTACCTAGCTACTAACTCAATTTTATGAGCTAAATAGCTTTTTGTTTATTTGGTTCTTTTTATACCTTTTATCCTATCCTACTGTTTTAGTCCCTCAGTTTTTAGCTCCAGTGTTTCCTCATGGGGGCCTGCCACACTGAGGGTTGTTCCTGGTCTCCCGATGGGGGTGCCGTCGGGAGACCGCTCTGACCTGGGTGGCTAAAGGGCACTGCACTTCGGTGTGGAGCCTCATGTCTGCCTGGGTCGGGGTGATCTCTACGGCAGCGCTCCCTGTGGCCATGGACCTTGGGCTCTCTCGGTGTGGACGGCCCCCAGAGGTGGCTTTCTCCTTGCCTCGGGTCTCGGTGCTCGGCCATGTCTCTTTAGTGATAGCTAGTATGTGTATACTTATGTATCTCTATGTGGGGTGGGAGGGTTGGGTTTTCTCTTTTCTTTTTTGTTTTCTGTTTTGGTTCTTTGTTGTTTTTAACCTCTGTGAGGCACTTTGTGTTACTGTCGTATGAAAAGTGCCATATAATTAAAGGTGATTTGATTTGATTTGTAAGTTTCATATGTAGCAGATGTTTTTTATCTTTATATTTAAGTTCAACCCTGTCTAGCTCTGAAGTCACTGGAATCATAAAAACACGGGACCTGATGTTAAGTTAAGATCCCCCTGTTAAGTGTGCCAATAGATGGTATGCACTCACGTGATGTTTGTCTTGATGTTGAGAGTGGCATTGGAGGAGCCTCTCTGACAGGGAAGGATCTAAATTTTTGGGACACATCGTCAGTAGTGTACACTTTGAATCAGGGAGTGTTTCAGCCTTTCAACACTAGACACCCTCATCAAAGGCGGCCAGCTGAGCGGGTCATGTTGGTGTTCTTTGAGCCCAGCAAGGGTCCTTCCGCTTGATCCACATCCACTGGCTGCTTCTTTTGGCCGCTTCAGAGACTGATCTAATTGTCTGCTGCAGAGCCTGTCCATGGATACCAAGGTCTTTCAGCAGCCTGATGGTGGAAGAAGCCACAAAACCTCTGCATCCCACTTCGACCGGATAGACCTTCGCATTCCATCCTTGTTGTTGTCGAAGATCAGCGCTTGGTCACTGACTTCCGGCGTAAGACACAGACGAGAAAAAAGCTGTCCTTTCGTGTCGGCATGATACGCGGCTGGCAGCCCTTGTTGTTTAAAGGTACCTGGCGGCATCAGGGGGACATGTGGTCGGACAACAACAAAAGTTAAGGTGCCAAAAGTCAGAGTAGGGCGGGTGGGAGGGGTGGTGGATGGGTCCAGCAACCACTGACTTTCACCCCGCTGTTCACTTCCTGTGTGACTGTAAAGCCAAACCCTGGTCGTTTTCTAAACCCAACCACATGCATGTGTTGGATAAACGTAACCATGTGTGTTTGTTGTTGAAGGAAAAAAACATCAATTCACAATGTTGTACGGACGTAGTGCTTTTATTTTGAAAGAGACTGTATGCAAACTGTACATTCCCTGTGAAAACAGAAGTGTATTTTTATTTATTTTATTTATTTAACCTTTATTTACCCAGGCAAGCAATTAAGAACAAATTCTTATTTACAAATGCAGCCTGAACCAAAGAGCAAAGGCTCTCTGGAGGGAGAGGGGGAGTGGATGCTAAAATTAAAAAATAAAGTTATATAAAATACACAATAAACAATTAATATTTTGAAAACAGACAATGCATGTAACAGGCTGAAGTTGACACGGCGTCCCAGAACGTCAACAACCAACACACCCAGGGTACCTTGCACGTCAAGATATGATGTGTAAGGTGCTCCTGGGTCCATGACCAAACCTTGATATGTGATGAGGTCAGAGTGAGGATGTGACAAAGCTGTGGTTAAAGGTCTTGTGTGCAGGATTTAGTGGCATCTATTGGTGATGTTGCAGAACTGAAACTTCTCCCGTGTGCCAAGCGTGTTGTGGAACTACAGTAGGGATAGACCGATATGGATTTTTTAGGGCCGATGCTGATACAGATTTTTTTCCATCACCCTTAGCCGATGACCGATTATGGACTGCCGATTTTCTTGAGCCGATATCTGGGGCCGATACTGCTTTTGCTCCCTCAGTTTACATCAAAAAAATGACACAATGATAACAAATATTACAGGTCTCAAGTTTAAAATAAGAAACATTTATTGAACAGTAAAAAATACTAAAACAAGATGGAAAGTTGAGGTAGAACAGGTAGAATATTATTATTATTATTATTATTATACATTGAAATAAAAAAAAGAGTTCAGTGCTCTTAAATCTTCCAGTAATGTCTTTATAAAATAAACAAATATTTAAGCTGAAGCATAAATAAAACAACAACTACTGTACACAGTAGGATTCACTGCATGTGCGCTGCAGGGTCTTCCAGCAACACAGAGCTGCCCGTGGATGCCTGTCTGTAAATCATGCCAGGGAAAAATAAATCTGCGAACCCACGCGCGTATCAGCCGATGCCGATACAAGTAAAAAACTCAAATATCAGCCCGATATATCGGCCGACCGATGTATCGGTCTATCCTTAAACTACAGTGGCCAATGTGCCAGCACAAATGGTCTATTGAGAGCCTATAGTGGGCGTGGGTTGGACCCAGGTGCAGCACCACTGACAAAAAGGACAGTTTGTATTTGCCTCTGAAGCAGCTCTTAGAAGAACACAGGATGAGCAGGTAAGTGAAACAACAGGACAGTTACCCAGCTTGGGATCTCCTGAGGCGCAGGATTGATCCAAAAACTGGAGCGTAATCTCTGTGACGCACACGCAGAGACATTGTATACTCTGATTGTCACGATGAGGTCAGAGGTGGTTAGGGCAAAGGGGTCATGGTTAGGGTCAGCATTAGCAAGTCAAAGCACAGTGGGGTGGGACTGGGAGAAACGCTGTGGTCTGGTGGGTGCATCTATCGTCCCAGTGTGACGCTAAAAGTTGCATTTGCTGGTCTTGGCAGTCATCTCACCGAGACGCCATCAGGGTCATGATGATGAAGGCCACAAGCTGACACGCATTGGTCTTGTAATGAAGTTGTTGTCTATACTTTAAGTGTTGCTGTTGTTTTTGTTACCAAAAAAGTCTGTTTACATAATTTCAGCCATTTACAAACCAAATCATTTGACGAATGAATTATTTTTTATAATTTTCAAATTCATTTTCTCTGTGTCCTCCAGAATGACAACCCTGATGGTCCGGAGGAGGACATGGAGCTGACTCTGGAGGGAGGAGGCTTCCACCCAAACCCACGAGCCTCCTCCTGCTCCCTCCCTTCCACCCAGCCCTCTGGCTATTATCGCCTCTGCCGGGGAGGAGGAGGAGGAGGAGGAGGAGGAGGAGGAGGAGGCGGCCTGGCCTGCCCGGGGGGAGCAGGAGGTGGAGAAGGTCCTGGGGATGATGTGGATGTGGAGGAGGAGGAGGAGGAGGATGAGGATGGGGAGGAAGGAGAAAGAGGAGAGAAGGAGGACAGAGACCCCCCTGTGCCCCTCCCTCCTCTGCTGAGCCTGGCTCCTCTGCTGTCTAACAGCCAGGAGCTGGACAGCGGAGTGGGCCGGACAGACGACAGCACCCGCTACGAGGAGTCGTCTGAGCACGACCTGCTGGGTGATCAGACCAGTGCCTGTAACACCAACACCACCAACACACCAGGCAGCACCAGGAAGTTCAGAGCGGGACCCAGCCCCAGGTAGGACCAGGACCCCAAGAAGTGGGGCCCATTTTCGCAGTGGCCAAACGGTGGAATAGTTACATCCAACACGTGGTGATAGTGGGCCCAAAGAGCCACTCATGTTAGAGAAACAATGACCCGGAAGTTAGCAGCTCGGACGCCGCAAAGCCGGACTTATGGTTAAGCGCACTTTTGATGATTGTCACTCAGAGATGGCGTACTATGTTGCAGACATAGACACAGAGTCACTGTGGTCACCATGAAGACAATAGTTTCAAATCCACAGTAGCTATGTTTCCATCCAAAAGTGATTCGAATCATTGGGAAATGCGTATTAAAAGAAATACAAATCCTGTGTGTTTCCATTAAATGTACGGACTTTGGTGAAAACTATGAACTTGTGCGAGTTTTCCGCAGAACCGGAAACAAAATAAGTCTCGCATTCTTCTTCTTCTACGTTTTCTGGTGGTTGGCAACCAGCTTGTAAATGCATTACCGATTTCGAAAAACCCGGCTAAAGCGAGCGTATTTTAGTTTGTGCGAATCTGGAGGTTTTAATTCGAATTTTGGCGTTTCCATCATAATTTTCCGATGCGATACTTCTAGATGTGCATCTAAACAGGCTGATGGAAACATGGCTTATGACTCTGACCTGCACTCAGTGTCTGTGTCGACAGAAACATAAAATAAAAGGCATAAAATTTACATCACAAAGCATTTGACCAATTCTAAATTAGGCAGAACTTTGAAATGCAGCCTTAAAGCTCGCTGAGTCAGCGGAGCGCTGGACTAAAAGGAAAGGCCTCTTGTAATTTAAGTCTTTTTTTTTTTTTTACTTTTTTTTTAAATTAACCAGCTAATTAATGGCTGTCAGCCTATCGAAAGCAAAAATAACCAAAACTGGTATTTTGCCAAATTTTCATCATGACAGGAGCAAAATATCTGACTGACTTCAGCCATGAGGATAGTAACACAACTATACTGAGAAGATCTTTCAGATTAGTATGTAATAATACAGCACACCCCTCCTGTTTCCTGTACCCAGACCCAGTCCCAGACCCAGCCCCGGCCTCGGCCCCAGCCCCGGACACGGCAGAGGAGACACCACCCCTCCTTTCCTGCATCTGCGAGACCTCCAACTCAGCTCCGACTCCCTCCCTGGCCTGGACTGGGCAGCTGCGGGAGGAGCAGGAGGAGCAGCGTATAGCCCCCACCACCATCATCACCACAAGGTATATCAACATGAGTCTTGTTGAAGCAGGGGTCAGCAACCTGTACTATCAACAGAGCCATTTATGGCCATAGAAAAAAACAATCATATTTGAGCCTTACAATGAAGGTCATGGCGGCACGGTGGTACAGTGGTTAGCATTGTCTCCATGGTCACTCTGTAGTGGGCTATTTAAGACTATTTAGCTCTTTACCTTTACAGCTCTGGTGCTGAAAGCAAACACATCTGTCCAAGCACTTTTAAATTTGCTATATTCCGCCATGACTGTTCCTGTTTCAGATTCAGAATCCACAGCTCGCCGAGCTAATGAGATTCAAGATGAGCCACCGCTATTAGAGGAAAAGGTGCCAGGCTGTATACCTACGACGCACATTTTACTCAACAAAATATTAAAGCATTATTTTATTTGGTGTAAAGGCTACACATTTTTACTACTGGAGAATGTAATCACTTTAGGCCCACAAAAACAGTAAATGAAAATTAAAATGTTAAAAATAAAACAAAAATTTTTCATTCTATGTAAATTTTTTTAAGCCACAGGGAGTCACTGGAGAGCTGCATGTGGCTCCAGAGCCGCACGTTGTCTAGTTAAAAAAGTGAGTCTGATGATATTCTCTATTTTAGGCTGCTTTCACACCTGCTCTGTTTGGTTCGGTTCAATCAAACTCAAGTTCGTTTGCCCCCTCAGTGCGGTTTGTTTGGGCAGGTGTGAACACAGCAAAACAACTGGACTGAGACCTTCTTGAAGAGGTGGTCTCAGTCCGGTTCCAAAGGAACTCTGGTGCGGTTGGTTTGTGGTGAGAAGGTGTTCCGACCTGGATGTGAAGCAACTGCAGTCACATGACACATTGTTTGGGTTAAACATGAGCATGTTACAGTCCTGGAGGATTATTAATGTGCACCTCCTCCTGTACTGCCTTAATATGCACATTCAGCACATCCAATGCATCAAAACATTGTTTTCTAGTTGGAGCTGCGCCTCGTTTTCAAACTGTATGGTTTGACTAAAATGAACAATGACAGCAATATAGTCCACGATGAGCAGCGCTAAAATCAACCTGCGTAGTTGTCCCTCCATTGTGACATTAGAAAGTGTCACATTTATCTTGCAAGTGTACTCTTCTTCAACGTTTGCTTTACTTCCTGGATTTTTCCCACATGGAAATTCTGACCAATCAAGAGCAGCTTTCTCACACAAGGCATTTGATCTGGTCCTCTTGTAAATGCTGCCGTGAGAACACGAACCAACTCTAGGTAATTATACAACTTTGGAACAACATGAGTCCCTGATTCAGACCAGAGGAGACCACTCTAGGGCTGACAGCAACCTTACCTATTGTTATCAAATTCCATTAAACAGCCAGACCAACAATGTATCCTCTTCCTCTGTGCCATAAGGCTCCATTTTTGTCCAAAAAAACCATCAGTGAGACACACTGTTGCTCCAGGTGACATGTTCCTTCATTACCATGAACACACACGCTGTAGATTACTTTGACTCCCACATACACCTGACACAAATACTCACTAGAGCACTAAGGCCTAATCCCAATACCTCCCCTTGCCCACTACCCTTGGCCCTCAAAATGAAGCAACGAGGGGTAGGGGTAGAAATCTTTTCCTAGGAATTGGGACACCACTCACTACGTCACCGCGTCGGTTACGTACATGCATACGTAACTATTTCAAACAGGAAGCTGCGAGCCATCTACATTTCCAACTGGCATCTACAGTGGAGTCTCCAGTTGAGTTCATCCTACCGATTGCGTTTGCCACATTCATCATGCTTCGTTTGATGAACGACAGACAACAGGGGACTTCTGCTAGCTAGCTAGCCAGCTAACATTACGAGGCAGCATAGTTATACTAGCTGGCGTGTTATCGTAATGTGAAAAGTCCGACAATTTTGCAGAACAGGACAGATGACAGACGCCAGATAATGCAAGCTAGCTAGCTAGCTAACAAGCAACCTGACGATGGTAACGTTAGCTGTGTATGAACTTTTTTCCCCGTCTCTTGCTCGGTGGTAGCCATGGCGACATCTACCCCTCGCTGGCAAGTCAGCATCTGAAATCCCTCGCTCTGAAGGGCTAGTTTCAGACCCACTACCCCTCGTTTGCTACATTTCTTAAAACTACAGTAATGATCTGTTTTTGGTGAATAAACTTTGTCGTCCTCAGTTGGAACCGATGGGCTTGGGGCTGACCAGCACAGGCAGGGTAGGAGGTGAGGAAGTATTGAGAGACAAACTAACACATCGATGGTCTTGAGGGTTTTCATAGGATTTGTTGACGAGACCAAAAACACAGAATACAGCTCGACTTATTCTTTTAACAACTGAAATGACCCAAATGGCTCCGATGGATGTTGGGGATGTTCTGTGTGCGCTCATGTGCTTCAGCACTGAGAAAACCCTTTACGCTATTATTTAGAGTGGTGCATTTCAGTCGAGCTGTCAGTCGTCTCATAGCAACAGGAGCTGTGACCAGTGCTTCCTCTGTCTTTACTGCTGCTGGATAAAAAGAGATAAAAACATTTTACCTGCCGTCAGGGTGAAGATCCCTTTTAAGGCACACTTTCCCTGTCATCCAACATTCAGCACAGTTGATATTCAGAGACTGTTTTTAACAGTCTTGCTCTTTTCTTTAAGAGATTTGGACTTTATTTGTATCAGATATTAAAGAAGACTAAGATCCTACAGTCATGAGGCTGTGCCCTACTGAGATTAATGCTACCATCAGCATGCTAACATATTCATAATGACAATGCTAGCATGCTGACATTGGGCATTTATAATATTTACCATGTTCTCCATCTTACTTTAACATGTTAGCATGCTGACATTGGTTAATTAGCACCAAACACAAAGTACAGCCAATCTGGTCTCAGAAATTCATCCAATGACCGACCCGGGTCACCTTACATGACGGTGACACTTTAACGTGCCATCACCACAGAAACAGGGCTGATGCAAAGTCAATTAGAACACACAAATTCCCTGGTTCAACAACCTCACGTGATGGGCAGTGGTTAATGTTACGACCCCATAACTAGTATAAAGAGTGAGAAAGTCCATATACGATGGGAAGTCAGAGTAGTGGATGGGTGGCTCAAACAAACACCAAACTTTTGCCCAGGAGACTATTTGTGTGCTGCTAACACCTGACTTTTGATCTGCAGCACTACCACCACCATCACTACCAGCCCCCACTGGCGATGATGATGCCGGGCCTGACGGAGGAAGAGTGCCAGCGATACCAGGAGCTGCTGGAGATCAAGTGCCAGTACGAGAAACGTAACGAAAAACAGCAAAGAGAAGCGGCGTGTAAAGACACTGAAGCAGAGGTGAAGGACCAGGAGGAGAGAGAAGAGGCAGAGAGGGGAGGAGAGGAGGAAGCTTCTTCTTCGTCTGCGGTGGACGTGAACTGCAGTGCGACTTTAAGCGAGCACGAGATGGCGCTGATCGAGGAGGAGTTACGCCACCTGGAGTTCAAGTGCCGCAACATTCTCCGAGCGCAGAAGATGCAGCAGCTCAGAGAGAGGTGTCTGAAAGCCTGGATGATGGAGGAGGAGACGGTGGCAGCCGGAGCGGGGCGACCAGGCCCTCCTGAAGCAGGTAACCATGACAACAACTAAACAGGAACGTGTTAAAGAAATTCCCAAATCTGACATCCTGTCTGTTCTGTTGTATGATGGGAGCATTTGAAGGAGAAAAAACAAATTAGAAATTCCACTTTATTCCAACTTATGACTTGAAGGAATAATTTAAACAAGTTACGGCAGAGACTCCAGATGGTCACTGCTCTGGGCCTGCAGACAGTCCGCCACGTTACACCCCCTGTAAAACCGCAGCTGGTCATTTTTGCCCCCTTTTTTTGTACAGATTAACTTAATTGTTCTTTTATTGCCATAAAGGGCCACTGTGTAAGATTTAGGGGGATTTAGTGGCATCTACCAATGAGATGATGAGAAATGAGATTTCAACCAGCTGAAACTTCTCCTGGTTAAAATTCCTTCAGTGTTCGTTGTTCAGGAGGTTTTTACTTCCTCTTCAAAACAAACAGACCAGGTGATTTATTATGGTGAAAACACTAGATAAAGCAGTTTTATGTTACAAATCAGTGTTTCTGCAACGCTGTTTGGTATATCTGCTCAGGCTGTTCTCACAAATTTTCTCGTACGTTTCCCTAAGAAAAGCAATGCACAGAAATTTGTACAAATCCTGCGTATTTTGAAAGGCTTCAAACATGTGATCAATGCGCTGATGGCAGTTAACAAGGAAGCAGTCCCTAGTGCTTGTAGGGAGGCAGGTTGGGGCAGTGGATGGGTCACAAAACCACAGACTTTCACCAGAGACTTTTCCCTGGAGTCACATGTTCAGATCCGTGTGAACCTTAAGTCATTGTAAGGTACGTCCTCATCATGTTTCTTTCCCTAAACCTAACCTCCATAACTATTATCACCTATACCTAACCTTGATAAACTTTTATTGCCTCAACCTAACCTTGATAACTTAACATAATTACGTAACTGTATGTTACAAAGTAACGTCATTTGTGGGGCACAAATTTGTAGGATGTCATACGCAACGTTCTGTGAGAACTGGTTGGTCTGGTTGGGCCGATTGCACCTGCAAATATGTGCTCACTTTATTTCTAATCCAGACGGTCAAGAGGTTTTAACTGGGAGCAGAATTATCCTCAGAGGTGTTTTCCTCTCCAAAACAAACAGACCAGATGATTTAAACCCGTAATAACCCTGAATAAAGCAGTTTCACGTAATTTTTTTTTTTTTTTAAATCCAACGCTCTCGTTGAGGGGCTGCTAACTATGGTGGCCAATGTGAAAACGCGAAAGGTCACTCTGTTCACCAAACTGATGAGACCAAAATTAGTTTCAGCAAAAGTCATTACCAAAGGAGAGCCTGTCTCCAGATGTTAAGTGAGTGAAATGTGCGTGTCGTTGTTCCTTTGCAGTTCCTCTTTAAACTTGGAACTTAAAAACAAAAATTCTTTACTTTTAGGTGTGGATAATGACAACGAGGATGACGATGATAATGACCCTCATCGTCACGAGTTATCGGCTATCAATGAGCTGCCGGAGCGAGAACGATCCGACGACAAAGACAGCACCAGCGCCTACAACACCGGGGGGGAGAGCTGCCGGAGCACGCCATTGGTTAGCACCGAGCAGATCCCTCCTCTCCAGGAAGAGGAAGATGAAGGAGGAAGACGGCTGATGTCTCCACCTCCTCTATTACCTCTCGCTCGCCTCCCCCCTCTGAACTCCCCCCTCACCCCGCGGCGTCACGGGCGGGACCGAGACAGAGAGAGGCGCCACTCGAACCTCAGCTGCTCTTTCTCCCCGAGCACTTACAGGAAGTACGAAACAGCCAATGGCAACGTCGCACATGGGTCAAGCTCCACCCCCTCTACGCCCTCCAAGTTCAGGTCTCCCTCATCATTTTGATTTTAACACATTTTGTGAATTTAAACTTTGTAAAACTGCATAAATAATATTGGATATTATGCTGGATTTATCGCCATTATCAGGTCTCTGACCAGAGAGGTGGGGTCTTCTTCAAGAAGGGGTGTGGCTGATGGAGGGCGGGGCTCCAGAGCAGGTAAACAACAATTTAACTGTTCTCCACAGCGTCAACATTAGGCGATGTAATGTTAATCAGCAAATCACTTGCATCCTAACCTTATGAGTTTGCTAACAAATGCTAATGTTGCTGTGTTATTGTTGCAGGTGGCGCCACCGACAGGCCCGGAGGTGGAAGTGCGGAGTCCAGTCCTTATTTCACCAGAAGACACCACAGCAACAACAAACCATTAGAGCGCTACCAGAGCTGCATGGCGCTGCCCTCTGAGGGCCTGGTGGACCCACTGGATCGAGTGAGAGACAGAGCGAGGGCCGAGGGCGAGGAGAGGGGGATGGGCACGGGCAGCAGTGGCCCAGCCAGCCCCAGGAGTGTGAACAGCGCCCCCTGTGGTCTGGAGGACCACCATACAGGCGCCTCACGGTTAGGACTCGCGTTACCACTCGGGCTGACACACTCATCACCAACTGCGTCACCACAACGCATGGAGTGGAAGGTAAATGGTGTGATGATGTTCTCTCTTTGTGTTCTCATTAAGAGGACCGGCTCTGATAGACAGTCACCCTCCTGCTTTTTACTAACCATAATGATAAATGAAATTGGCTCCTGCTAAAATGAAATCCTCAAATCAGCTGGACAAAACTTTGTGTGGACCACTGGTCAAACCTATGTGTTTATTTTTAGGTTCATTGGTGTTCCGGCAGAAACCCAAAATATATATTTACATGCTTTAATGTTGAAAAAACACTTTATTGTCCTCTTACTGTCTGAGCTGAAACACCTGTATTCATCCTCTGTTCCATTTTATCGCCTGTCTGTTTAAGCCCCCCTTCCATTAAAGTCTGCTCTCATTTGCCAGCTTCTTCAAGTCTTCTGAATCTTGGCTTCTCTGCACCGTTCGTTTCAGCTGGGAAATGGCAAGCAGCCTTTTCTACTGTGAATAATCACTAATAAAAATTTCAAAACACAACCAGACATGTTCCAGCAGGAATATGATGCAAAATGTGGGAGAAATTAACGACATCAGCAACCACGATTACATGTTTCCCCGACATTAGCACTTAGCTACATGTAAGTTAGCAGAGTACTTGCAGCTGAGGAATAACTGTACCAGAGATTAGAGGCGTTTTCTACAGTGAAAAATCACCAGTAAAAGCTAAACAACAGCAGACATGTTCCAGCACGAATATGATCCAAAATCTGTGAGAAATTCAAAATAGCAGAAACCAGTTTCACATGTTTCCCTGACGTTAGCATGTAGCTATATGTAGCAGTGTATAATGTAAACATTTGCAGTAACATGCCTGGAGCAGAGGACCATATTAAGAAATCTAGAATGAGGCGACGTCAGCTTGTTGCTGAAGTAGAAAAAAAATGTTGGAGACAGAGTATTCAAAACAGTGTGAAGTCTGAGGTTGTTTTTACCTACGTTTACCTTTTTATTTGAAACTTGAGCCACATTTAATATGAACATCTGACATTGCAATATTATATATACTACTCCATACCCACTGGTAGCTTTGTCACCTTCTACCTATGCTAGTCCTCAATGCCTATGTGCAGTTTCACATAGATTGACCACGTCAGTGAGTAGAAAAACGTGGGACAGACAGAATGACTGACTGACAGAATGACACACTGACAGTTTCCGTGATTATGTACAGCATACCATACCATGACTTAGTCATACCAAACATTAGAAAACAACACCAACATTGGTCCACAGGGGGAGCCACAGCGATCGGTCGCATTTTGAAGCATGTTTCTGTTGTTATAGCGCCACCCAGTTGCCAATTAGAGTTAAATTTCTCCAGTCACCTTGAGGCGTCCTGTTCTACATATCTACCAAGTTTAGTAAAAATCCATATGGCGGTTAGGCCTAGATAAGAAATGAGCTCTCTAGCGCCCCCATTTTGTTTGATGGGGTCAATAATGGAGGGGTCCCCTCAGATTATGTGTGGTCATATGCCTACAAAGTTGCGTGGTGATGGGTGAAACCCTTGAGATGTTATACACCTTTATGTGATGAGCCACGCCCTCCGCAATATTCATTGCCTTATAGAAGCTCAGTTTTAGTTTTCCAACTTTTGCCAAGAGGGAACTTTAGATATTGGTCCCTAGATTATGTTCACCCAGTTTCATGCAGATCGCTCAAACTTCCTAGGAAGAGATCCATTTGAAGTGTTTTTCAAAAAATTCAAAATGGTGGAAAATCTATATAAGTGGACGTTATGGGTTCTTGAGGCAAATGTGTTCCTCATGAGGAGAGGCATCTCTGTGCAATGTTTCATGTCTCTACGACATACGGGGCATGAGATATGCCCATTCAAAGTTTGACATTTCAGTGGGTTGCTATAGCGCCCCCCTTTGGCCAATTGATGTAATATTGCTTCATTCACATCCTCCCATGACCCTCTACCACTGTGCCAAATTTCACATGGATTGACTAAGTCAGTGAGGAGAAAAACGTGGAACAGACACACAGAGTTTCATCATTATATAGTAAGATGACAACAAAAGGAAAAGCATTCCCTTTTAAATCTGCTTAGTGATTAAACACAGTTGCCTCCATATTGTTTGACAAATTCATATTTATTTTTCTCTGTGAAAGGAAACATAACTGTCTGTTTTAGTCATTTCCTCCATGACTTTGCACAAGAGGCAACTGATTTGTCCTCTTTGTGTTCAGGTAAAGATCCGGAGCGACGGAACTCGTTACGTGGCCAAGCGGCCGGTCAGGGATCGTCTCCTGAAGGCCCGAGCCATGAAGATCAGAGAGGAGCGCAGCGGCATGACGACAGATGACGACGCTGCCAGTGAGATGAAACAGGTGGAGTATGCACAGTAAACGCATGAATTGACACGTTGTCCCTGAATGTCCAAAACTGATGCACGAGGGTACCTATCAGGTCACAGTGTGACATGTAGGCCCAGTGACAAAGCAGCGGGATTTGACAAGATGGGATGAGAATGTCTTGTTCTCGTCCGCTCCTCCTGCCGATCGCAACAGTTATGACGAACTGACCACTGATAATTACCAGTGAAATGAAAAGACCTCAAACTAAAGGTTTATTCTGTGTCTCTAATATTAAATAATCACCTCTGATATTGTTTGGAACTGAATTTGTCACTATTTGGGTTCCTCGTTTAACATTTTTAAAAAGCATATTTACAATAATAATAATTAAACTTTATCATTATTATTTTTTACTTAACCAATTACTAACATTTCGTGACAAACTGTGACAACCGTCTGTGACAACCTGTGCTCCACCAGGGCCGATACTGGAGCAAAGAGGAGAGGAAGCAGCAGCTGCTGAGAGCCAGAGAGTACCGACGAAGAAGAGAGTACATGATGCAGAGCCGCCTGGACTACCTCAGAGGAGACAGGTAGGGAACAACAAGTCCAGTTTACCCAGACATTTTGAAAAGGATCACTGGGAAGGAAAGAGTCGTGTATCTCACAGAAATGTATGAAAAGACCAAGAGCTCTTAATAATGTGGTGGTGGTACATAGTGTGTTAAATGACCTGCTGACACCAAGGAAGCGAGGCCAGCGGAGATGCAATCAGCCTTTTCTATGTCCGGCCCCTTTTCGCTCTGTGCTCCAGTATCATTGGAACAAAACTGGAACATGGCTGAAACTCAGTGAACTTTTTCCTCCCGTTATCCTTAGTTATACTACGTGCTGCCTTTCCCCCACAGGGCTGCAGGCTGCATAGGAGTGTTAAAATGTGTTTGTCTTGTTGATGAGACATTTCTTGTTTACAATATATTTATTAATTTTGAATATTTTTCTTTGTGGTTTGTCACTCAGGAGCTCAGAGTTACCCATCTGTGTGTGTGTGTTCACTATCACACCATGACGTGAAGATTAATGTCAACAATACAATCCTCTTACCTTCCTCAGCTGGAGGCGCCACGCAGTGTGAAAATTCATTAAACATCCGGATAACAAAACTCTTCATTAATCCAAACCAATAATCCATCAGTCAGAGTTAATTTATGGAAATCCCAAATTCTGGAACAAGCAGGTTTTGTCTGTTGGTGGTTGTCAAACTCTGACACCTGAACACTGAGGCATCACAGACGTCAGTTAATCAGCATCATTACATCACCTGTGAGCGCAGGGCTTAAAGAGCTGGGCTCCAAATGAGGAGTAACATGGTGCTTTAATAACATGTTGTCAGTAAAATAATAGTATTCATTTTTATGTGAGGCTGCCAGATAAAACCTGAAGCTGCTGAAAAGACTTTCACAAGCTGTGCTGTTAGAAAATCAACCCACGAGACTGAGGCTGGTTTTTTAAAATATTTTTTGTTGGTTTTTTTTGCACAGAGAGGTTGAAGCTCACTGGATGACTCAGAGTGTATCAGGCAGTCAAACTACCTCTGAAAGAAATCCTTGCTCACAGCTGCATTATCAAGCGACGATTACGTAACTCTGTTCTAAAAGGAAGACAATAGTGGAAACAAATGGCCGCCTGGAAAGAAGGAGATTATATTCATTTGCAGGATTTTTTTGTGAGAGTTATTTTTTGTGAGAGTTATGAGCCTCAACCACACAGTGTTCATGCAGGCAGAAAACCAAAACAACAAAGTAAAAGAAGATAAAAGCTGCGTAGAGCTGAAGAGTTGGTTTAGTGGAACATAGGAATCTAATTTTCTTTAAAAAGAAGTGCAAAAAGCTGCAAAAAATACTTTAACCCAAGTCCAACGGAAATCACATCATCTGGATAGTTTATAAGAAACAATGAAAAAAAAAGAAACATATCTATATAAACCAATTAATTTACACTGAAATAAGACCTATAAAACCCTTGAAGTCCTGGAAGAATTGAAAGAAAAAATGTGTACACAGAAGATTAATGTACACAAGGAGACATGATGGTACAAGATCGTGGCTGCGTTTCCCAGTTAAGAGCGATCTTAAGACTTAAGAGCACAGTTAAAGGGCCAGTGTGTAATATTTGGCATGGTTTATTGTCAATCTGAATCTGAATCTGAATATTCTACCCATTAATATGTTTATACAAGTGTATAATCGCTATAAAATAAAATTCGTTTGGTTTTCGTAGCCTTATAATTATGCTTTTATATATATATGTATATCAAGGGCCTTGCTTTAGAGAGATCGCCATCTTGCGCCACCATGTATGTACGGCAGCCCGAGCGGACAATCCAGCCAGCCAGAGAACGCGTTTCGCGTGTATAAATGAACCAACGAAGACAGTGGGAGGAAGGACGAAGGAGGAGGAAACAGCAGAGAGTGTTAGTAGTTCGTTGATAGAGAGTAGTGTAAAGTTTTTTTTAGTTATAAAGTTTGCGAATGGACCACACTTACCACGCAACAGGAGAGAATGAACCCGAACCGTCATCTGCGAGGAAAAGAAGACGCAACTTCACTCCTTGTGATGCACTCTCTGCGGCGCTTTTCCTCCTGATGATATATCTCCCCAACGATGGCAGCAGTAGCACCGAATCCCATTCTGTGCATTCAGCCTCTCTTCTCGCCCGCTCAGCATCAAACACATGGAGTTCCTCATCTGTATGCTCCGGCTCAAACAGGTATGGCTCTGGGTCTGTGTCCGCTACAAGAAACTCTTCAAAATCGCCTTCAAAGTCGTCCATTGCAGCTACTATAGTCTGGAGATATTGCTATGCTAAATAAACAGCTGAGCTCTGTTTACAGGCTACACTGTCAGTCAGTGTGCGGGCTGGAGATTGGTGGAGCAGAGAGGGGAGGGGGTGCCCACTCAGAATGGTAAACGAGTATGTGTGTATGAAGTGTGTCTATTACGCCAGAAGAGTCAGAGTTTGGGACGGAGTCTTTTACCCCCTGGAGTGTTACCGGAGTTTTTGGAGTGCTCAAATAAACGGGCCTTTTTCCCGAACGCTCCTCTGGTCTCCTGCTCGTGAGGGATTCATTACAATATCGTAACATGGTTTAGATTTCTAAATAAACATTCACCTCGTCGCTAGATAGACCTACTCCTGAAAAACTGCCTGCACAAGGCTTTTTGTCCCTACGAGGCCACCGTCATTTACCTGACAGGAGGGGTGAGCGAGTGAGCCCTGCAATCTAGAATTTGACCACTGATGTCACTGTTTTCAACCCATTTTACACACTGGGCCTTTAAGAACGTCTTAGCTAAGAAGGGTCGCTAAGATAAGAGTGTTTTCCAGATGAGTTCTTAATGCCCTTCTTAGGATCGCTCTTTAAGACGCTCTCAACAGGAGCTGTCCACTACCGCGCTGCTGAAACTAAATCAATCGATGTCAGGCAAATCGATCACCCACCACTTCATCAGCACATAAGTCACACACAGCGCTGCTACCTAACGCACTAATTCCCTGCTGCTCGTGTGTAAGTGTGTTCTAATAATTCTAATGAAAAACTAAGACATAAATATTTGTTAATATATTTCTCATTATTATTATTTTTCTTCCGCCGGATTTCGGTGCGCACTGTTTTAACATCTCCTTGCTTAGTGTAATATTAATTTGCCTGACGCGGTTGGATCTGTGAGTGTTTGGACGCTAAGAAGACTGTTAAGACTGGGTCAGCTCGATCTTACAACTCCTTCTTAGTGAAAGATCTTCTTAAGCTAAGAGCGATCTGGGAAACGCGGCCCTTGTTTGTACAACGTATCTTTCAGAGCTCTGGAGGAATCAGTCAAAACCAAGCAGCAACTTCCGGGGCTGAAAAATGAAGCAAACACAGAAGTACCAAAAACTTTGGTTCAAACTTCACAGTAGAAATAAACATTTTACAGCCTGGTACAAAAACAGTTTGGGTCTCAACAGCTAATTTCAACATTCATGGCAACTGTACAGGGGGTGAAATATATAACACACTGTTTACATTTCATTAATAAAAAAATAAATAAAATAAATAAACTTATTTATAAAGCACTTTTCAAAACAAAGTTACAAAGTGCTTTACATGGTTGATCCTGCATTTAAAACAATGCAGGATTCAAGTAAATAAAATTACGCAATTTTAAGAAAATAGAAAAACAATATAAATAAAATAAAGATGAAATACCATAACTGAAACAGATAAGCAAAGTTGGCAACTAAAGATTGCACTGTTGCACTAAGGTACAGCAACTTCAAAAATAAAAGAACAAAATAAAGATAAGACATATGTGAGACATATATAAAATAAACAGTATATGGAAATTAATAAAAGGCTTTTTTGAACAGAATACTTTGAAATGTGTAGTAAATGTACAAAAGAGGCCTGAATCAGTCTTGTTCTTTGGTTTCTATCCAGGGACATTTCATCATCAACCCGGGGAGCCGAAGACCTCCGTTCATCCCAGACGGCCCAGCTTCACCCTCGACAGGACTCCCCTAGCAACAACATCCTGTTACTGAGCCAGAAGAAGATCATGAAGAGGAGGAATCGCCGCATCCTTGACAACTGGATCACCATCCAGGAGCTGCTGGCTCATGGCTCCAGGTCGCCGGACGGGAAGAAAATATACAACCCTCTGCTCTCTGTGACCACGGTGTGATGTGAGGAGAAGAGAGGAGGAAGAAGAAGAAGAAGAAAGAAATGGACAATACAAACTTCAAACTATGAGATCAACGCTTCAGATGTCTTTGGGCTGGAAGGAAGATAGACACGTGTTAACAGAGCAGAGAAGACTTCATATAAAGATGAGGGATTTATAACCTGGAACATTTTGATGTATGTCTAAAAACTGTTCCCTGAACTGTCTTTGATCGTGAGCGTGATGACGAAGGGAAGATACAAGTAAAGGAAACGCGAGGATGGAGTATAAGGACCACACGCAGTAGGAGGCAGCTGAAGTGGAAAAGTGACAATGACTCTGAAAGGATGGACTCGGCATCAAACAAGCAGCAATAGCCTCAAAAGAAATCAGGAGTGACCCTGAAAACCTGAACAGTTGGGTTACTTGTCCTGAGGGTTGAATCTGGGAACAAAAAACTGTTATAGGGACTGGATGCTGGATGGCCTGTTAAGCAGCCAAAGAAGTGCGAGTGTCCAGCCCAACATATGGGACTGGACTGAATCCTGAGAACTGAACTTCTTTGACACAAAGAGCACCAGGTTATATGTCTCTTCAAACTCAGTAAAGACACATTTAAGAAGGGAACGGTTTGTTCTGGTTCACTGCTGCTTTTAGGACCTCAAGAAAATGTTCTTCTTCAAATGACTCTTCTCTGTACCTGAAGGAGACGGGTTTCATGTCCTGGTGTGTTCAGGCAGAAATATAGTTCAGATATTTTGAATTGCGGTTGTTTGGGCTACTTATCCATAACAGATGTCAGTCAACACGCCCCCAGTTTGGAGAGTCAGGCTGAATGTCCGACAGTGATTTCCACCTGGAAAAGGACACCGTTATATAGCTCTCTTTAAAGCCAGACTCCATTGAGAAAAACAGTGATTTAATATCACTGAACAAAGGATCTACAGCTGCCTCAGCCACTTAGTTTGTACATGTTACTGTGTGACTTTGGCGACGTTGGCATCACCAGAGTCATACAGTAACATAAACTAACTAGTTAGTCAGTGGGGATAGACAAGCGTCTCCCGTATTCAGCAAGCTAGAATTGCTGTTTTTGTCAGTGGAGTCTGGTGGCTTCGACAAGAGCATTAACAGCTTACTTGTCGAAAATTCCTGGTAAAGTGGTGAAAATGCTCTCAATATAGCGTACACTTTATTTTTTATTTTTATATACTTTATTAATCCCCCCGAGGGGACATTCAATATTTTCACTCCGTTGTCATTAACACACAGGTCTGAAATACACACACATGCACAAACAGGACCGATACATGCAGTAAGTGGAGAGATGTCAGAGTGGGCTGCCCATGGACAGGTGCCCTGAGTGGTTGGGGGGTATGGTGCCTTGCTCAAGGACACCTAGGTGGTTCCCAGGAGGTGAAGTGGCACCTCCAGCCACCAGTCCACGCTCCATATTTGGTCCGGACAGGGACTTGAATAGGCGGCCCTCCGGTTCCCAACCCAAGTCCCTATGGACTGAGCTACCATAAAAATAGTTGCAAGCTGGAGTCGAACCCATGACAGCTGCAGCGAGGCATCACCTCTGTATATAGGGTGCCGGCTAGGGCTGTACCCAGATATTCGGATATTCGAATATTTGTTTCTATGGGTAGGTATTCGTTATGAAAATTTGGTATTCGATATGCGTTTTTTTATTTACTTTTTTTTTTTTTTTACATATTTTTTGGTGCTAAATGTAGTCTTTTTGTTGTTAGTAAATGTAGTTTTAAACTGCATTGTTAAAAATGTGAAAATATAGTATCGCCTACCAACTGAGCTTGTGCACACGGCACGCTTGAGTTTTACCACTTCATCACTATTCCCTCTAACTTGTAGCATTTTTTTTGTTATCTTTTTAATTTAATATGAATTATGGAACCGTTTTTGTCAACGTTTGTTTCCCCCGTTTTGTACAATAAATTATTGTTTAAAGTTTCAACAAGTTTCTTTTGGAGTGCGTGACACAGGTGTGTTTTGAAAACAACCGCGGACTGTCACCTGCTCAACGCATCAGAACCTTCGGATGCCATGACAGTAATAGCCAATAATGTCAAAATATCATTTACAGACTGATTTAACAGACGATCACTGCTGCCCGACCCGCAGGTCCATTTGTGGGTCCCGCGGGTTACAGGTCGACCCGCGCATCACTACTCAGCTCAGTCTATAAATGCTGTACACAACAGTAAGGCTATAGACATTATATTCTATTCAGGCCGGCAGAACCAGCAGCGCATCGGCTCTACAGTGCACGACACTGCTGATTAACCATTTTATTGCAGCACAGAGTGTCTGCCAGCAACCAATTACTTGCAGAGGCTTCCTACAACTTGTTTCAACTGTTCCGATTTAATCAGAAGACAAATTAAACAGGATGACTAGCCAATGTGAAAATCAAAAGAAAGCATAGAATAATGTACTGAAGGAGACTGTTGTGCCATCACATTTTTTTTTGTGGTTTGAGAGCAAAGATCCGGTCGCCGCTGTGCAAAACTCTGCAATACAATTAGGTCCGAAAAAAACCCTGAATTCTGCCGAAGGTCCGAATGTTTAAAAATGGTATTCAGGACAGCCCTAGCGCCGGCACTATCCACTATGCTACCAACGCATACTGACCTTTAATTGATATTGATTCTTTTAGGTAGCTAAAATACAGCTTGTAGCTGCCCCCATCCACAGCAGTACACAGCGTATCATTGGTGTCAGACACCAGTCTGCTTCTCCAAACTGTGCGGGTGCTGACAGATGGATTTGTGCCCCATACAAACCCCACTTCAAAAAATATTAACTATCCTTTTATGGCCAGCGAAAAAGCTACGGAAAGACATAAATAAACACAAATCGGCACAAACTGAGGCAAAAATGCATCTCTCTGAGTTAAGAACCAGAAGTTTGTGCTAACCATGGAACATCATGAATATTGCTCATGAACAAACAGAGAGGAAATAGGAGAGACTGGAGGGAATATGGCAGAAAAAATTTCAGTGTCCGGTGACCTCTGAGATCAGTGAGAGGCTCAGCTGAACATCAGTCAGCCTACAGCTGACAGACAGAATACTGCAGCGGTTCCTAACTGGTCCAGATTTATACTTGTGCGTCAGCTCTATGCAGAGCCTACACCGTATCCTACGCCATTGTGAGCATTTGTACTTGTGCGGTGGTGTGTCTGTGTCACTCTGCAGTTACACCTCCACAACACTAGTCAGCGGTGGGGTAAGCGTGACTCTGGCTGAAGTAACAAAATGGCGGCGTGCTCGTCGCTGCCTCCTCTGGTTAAATTTCCACATTAACTGCAGCGTGACCTGTGCGTGGAGCACAGACACAGGATATGTAGATATGATGAGAATCTTTGTGAGAGGAACTTTTGAACTTTGTGGACTTTGTTTTGGTATAAAAAGAAATGTATCAGAGGACTCAGAGAAAGTCAAGTGATCTTTTTTTCCGCTTCATGTCTCAGAATCTCAGCGATTTTTTTCTCTGAGAACAGTAAATGTACAGAAATGAATGCATTGGCGCAGAAACATATGGACAAAACAGTCATAAAGTATTATTGATACACAGAGTGGGAGATCGTACTATTGACCAACATTCAGTTTTCAACCGTTTGCATTAAAGGAAAATTCCCCACTTTTATATCTGACAGTCAGATCTCATTGATCTGTGATGATTCGAGAGTTGTTTTACTTCTCACTTGCCTTTTAATTTACAGCTGCATCATTTGTAAATCATTCTCCCAGAATACTTTGAGGCTCCTGAGGGGTATGAGGACTCCTGACCCCTATATTTCATTTCTTACTATGTTCTGCTCCTGTGAGAGGATTTTTTTTTATTATCTTACTACATATAAAATTTTTCATACGAAGACGAGTAAATTTTGTTTCTGTTGGGGGTGTTTCCTTGGCAGCAGGATGGCTCACAGTGTGGGCGGGGCTTCAGAGGAGGCTGGTTGTGTCCATGGTTGTGTTGGACCTGTGTAAAATGAGATATTAACACTGACTAATGAAATGCATGAATTAAGTATTGAACGTTGTGAATTATTGGCCATAATTCTTGAATCTAAAGTGATGTAGTGTACAAAGCCTCGTGCAGACATTTTTAGTAGTGAAAGTGCAAAAATATTGAAGTAAATTTAATTAAAATGACGTGAAACAAGATGATTGAGGTGTCTCCTGGTCTTTCTTTGGGTCAAAGAAGAAGTGTGTCGGCTCATGTCCGGCTGTGTGGAAGCAGGCGAGAGCAGGAGCAAATGTTATATGGTGATCATCAAGAGGTACACTTACATTCATATATGCTTTACAGAATGTAAGAATGTTACCTGTAGAAAAATGTAATAGATTTACTCTATCTGCAAACACTCACCATGTATGAAGAGAGATCACAGCTATTTTAGATTTAGTCTTCAGCATAGTTCAGACCAAAGAGTCACGACGAGACGAGTTAAAACCGACAACTACTGTCAATGTGCTCAACTGTGACGCTGTAAAAAGCTGCAACTAGATGAAGGTGTATCATCTCTAGTCAACAACTCTCTGTGCTTCTGATCTGTAACGTTGACAGGAAGTGACCGCCATGAGACGGCGTATCATCTCTAGTCAACAACTCTCTGTGCTTCTGATCTGTAACGTTGACAGGAAGTGACCGCCATGAGACGGTGTATCATCTCTAGTCAACAACTCTCTGTGCTTCTGATCTGTAACGTTGACAGGAAGTGACCGCCATGAGACGGCGTATCATCTCTAGTCAGCGACTCTCTGTGCTTCTGATCTGTAACGTTGACAGGAAGTGACCGCCATGAGACGGCGTATCATCTCTAGTCAACAACTCTCTGTGCTTCTGATCTGTAACGTTGACAGGAAGTGACCGCCATGAGACGGCGTATCATCTCTAGTCAACAACTCTCTGTGCTTCTGATCTGTAACGTTGACAGGAAGTGACCGCCATGAGACGGCGTATCATCTCTAGTCAACAGCTCTCTGTGCTTCTGATCTGTAACGTTGACAGGAAGTGACCGCCATGAGACGGCGTATCATCTCTAGTCAGCGACTCTCTGTGCTTCTGATCTGTAACGTTGACAGGAAGTGACCGCCATGAGACGGCGTATCATCTCTAGTCAACAACTCTCTGTACTTCAACAACTTCTACAACTAGGCATAAGCATATACAGCCAGCAGCAGCAGCGACCCACCGTCTGACACCGGCACACTGTGAGGACAGAAACAGAGGGCTCTGTGGGGACGGAGCACCTGCTGCAGCAAGCCAACACGCCATCTGTGGTCATTTTGACTTGACCAGCAGACTTCACTACAAGCTGATTGGCTGTTGAAACAGGTGACGTGCTTTAAAACCAGCCGCCGGCCTTTTGACCAGCTGAGTGTCAGGTGACACCATCAGCCAGCTTGAGGCGAGCTCAGACCGGCCAGTTCACATTGCTGACACTTTTCTCTGCAACGTTCTATGATGGTTTGGTCTCGTCGACAATCTTTGGGCTGAGCTGGACTTTAATCAGGCACATTTTAGTCATTTTTGTCCTTCAGGTCGATGAAAATTCAAAATGTTTCAGTCAGTTTTAGTCATTATGTTTTCTATGTTTTTAATCTTTAAGCTATTCCAGTGAGGCTAATTCATGTATCAGAAATTAGAATCAAGGTGACAGGTTGTATAAAAATCTAATTTCCAAATCCATGTGTGCACAAGATGAACCTTGTGCCACAGGTCACTGGTGATTTTCAAAAAGGGTGAAAGATTTTTTTGCAGTCAAGCTCAACTGTCAACGTGAGATCCCTCTGACTGTATTATTAGGAAAAAATAAGAGGAAGGAGTGTTGAGAATAGAAACTAAAATGTTTCGAAAGAAAAAGGAACTGGAACGGATGTCAGAGCAGAGAATAATGATGAGAGATGAGAAGCATCAAACGTGTAAAACAATCCACACTAAATGAGAGGAGGGACTGATGATAAATAAAAGGAAGGACAGACAAACAGATAAGTCTGGAGATATTCTGTGGAAAAAAAGAAAATCAAAAACCAGTAAAACAACAGTAAATGTATCTACCAACTATGTATCTGCAGCCTGATATATCTTCTTCCTCCGTGCCATAGAACTCCATTATTGTCCAAAAACTATTGAAAACACATCAGTCAGTATGTTTACATGACATTAGACAGTTTATTGTGTTACCGGACTTTTAAAATACATGTAAACATGTTAGTCTGACTGAAATTGTACTAAATTGAATTTCTAAAATTGGGACTAACATACCCAGATAATGTGACTGGGAGTCATAAATACAGTCAAACAGACCCAGTTTCCCCCCCGGCCTTTGACCTGGAAGTCGAGAAGAAGTCGGTAACAACATGATGAAATCTCCAGTTAAACAGTTTTCAAATACACGGCTAACTTGTTTGTCCACTGTTTGGTCTGTGACTTAAAAGATCAACAGGAAAAAGGTCCAATACTAAGGCCCAATCCCAATACCTCCCCTTGCCCACTACCCCTTGGCCCTCAAAATGAAGCAACGAGGGGTAGGGATAGAAATCTTTTCCTAGGGATTAGGACACCACTCACTACGTCACCGCATCAGTTACGTTCACGCATACGTAACTATTTCAAACGGGAAGCTGCGAGCCATCTACATTTCCAACTGGGAAACATAAAGGAATTGGGACACCACTACCCCTCGCGGGAACGCACAAATGTAGGGCTAGGCCTAAGGGGGGGTATTGGGACGGCCCTAACAAACTGAAAGGGGGCATATCTCCACCTATCGTAGAGGAGTCGCACATACTTGGCTCAATAAATGGATTCCCCTCCTGTGCTTGTATACTGGGACAAGGACAGTAGGCCAGTTAGATGTCCTCATCCAGCTGGAACTGTAGCTCCACTTCACTGTGACTGGAAACAGACTGCAGGTGGTATTTGATGAGTATGGAATGGACTGTAACATCACATCTTGCCACCCCATTGCATTCCTGTGTGCACGGCAATGCACATCAAGCTAGCAGAGCATCAGCTGACAAAGCTAAACAACAGCATCCCAGCTAAAAACATGTAAACGTGTTGCACTGGGTGACATGTTTCTGTATTTCCATGAAGATCACCATCCTGCTGTGACAAATACTCACCAGACTAGAGCACCAAATGTGGATTTATCCACTGCTGAAAACAGTCCAGAATAAATGCTCTATTTCCTCCTGTTTGTTTGATCAAATCTATATTGAGCAGCTGTGTGAGGATACTGAAGTATTTTTTATAAAATGAAAGTATATATTTGTGTTTTTTAAGATTTCCATCAGACAGGGAATCAGGAATTATTAAGAAACAGACTAAAACACTTCCCATTTTCTCTGCCTTCTCTGTACTCTCTGCCAGCACTTTCATTTCCCTACCCTCACCACACAGCAGCCTGGGAACCAGACGCATACGTGGGCAGAGATGGCCACACATACATCTAAAAGTATCTGGTGCAAATTACAAATACCTGCTCATTAGATGTGTAAAAATAAAATGTACTACTTAAAAATACAAAAATACATTATAGATCAGAGGTACAAACTGAAGATGGACCCACAAAGCAGACTCAGGATAACGTTTTATGGGCTTGACCACAGGTTGGTACACAGGTAATCAGTCCAACTGGCAGAGGCAAAGGTGGGTAATGAAGGTGAGCAGAGGTCTGAACAAACACTGGGAAGACTATGACAAAATAAAATGCAAACACATCCTTATCATAGTTTCTGATTTTTTTTGTTTCTTTAAAAAATAATATCAATCTATGACAAAACGATATGCTTATTCTACGTAAACTATAAAACACTATTGAGTTCAACTAATAATTTCTTATTTTCTTTTGTAGTTCTGGTCGTAAACAGATATGTAATGATGATTTCTGGGTAATATGTATGTTGATGTTGTCCAATATCAAGTCTCTGTTTAATGATTTAACAGGACGATACAATTTACAGCAGCTAGTTTTTGAAATCAAGACTGACAAGCTGGGCACATCTGCGAGCGGATATAAAAGCAGCAGTAAGACACACTGTAGGTAAAAAATATATATACACGTAAAACTCTGTGTGTGTGGTTAATAACTAGAACATGCGGCGCACTAGGGCCCGTCATGATAGCGTGCACTGAGGCCCATCCTAACTACCTTGCGCCACTGCCCTGAAGGGTGACCAGATGACAGGGTTAATGGGCGAAGCAGGTCTGGAGGGCAGCTGAGGTGCTGGACGACCCCCTGAGTATGGGCAGAAGGATGACCAGATGGATTGAGCACCTTTGGAGGACCAGACAACCAGGGGAGCAGCGACATGCGGCCGCTTAGGAGGACGGTCGAATGTTGACGACAGAGATGGAACCCCTCCAATGGACAAAGACTGTGAAGGCATTCCTCTTGATGACAGTCAGGAGGCTGGCAGTGATGGGAGCTCTCTGGGAGGATGGCCACGAAGAGAGGACCCTACATGGGTGCAACCACAGAGGCAGGACCCCAGTGGAGCATTCAATTAAACCCATTTCAGCTTTTATTTTCATTTCGCCATACATTTGTTCTGCAGGGCAGAATACGTGAGCGTCTCTCAGAGATCTCAGGTGCAAAATACAGAAATAAATATGCTCATAAGAGAACACTAGTGCAAACAACAAACACTGAACTCCGTGACAATAAACCTACTGTGAAAACAGACAGCAGCAGTAAAAGCAAACACTAAAAACAAAGACAGTCCCTAAAACAAATCAAAAAGTTAAAGGTGCCCAGTACAGGTATAAAGATAAAAAGTGCCAAATGATGTGTGCAAATTAAATTGAGTCAGGGTTGGACATGAAGTCAAAGCCCCTCAGTGCCTTCTCTGTGTCAGGGTCCTCACTGGTGTCCATACATACATATACAGATAAGGAGATGCTAGGGCAACCAAGGGACTTGCGATCAGGAATGACAGCCGGCACCTGATGACCTGGCAGCAGGTCGGACCCGTGGAGAGCTGAGCAGGGGACCGGTGACAGGAAGCGGGCAACAGGACAACAGGAAGGTGAACTAGTGGGACCAAGGAGACAAGAAGACTGCTGAAGCTCAGCCACTGGAGACTGCCACAGCTAGGGAACTGGTGATCGCTGCGGCTCGGGAACTGTTCAACGTAGAGCCTACGCTGTAAACTACGCCGTAGCCTGATGTGCACATCCGCAGAAATGTAACTACACGTCACAGTGACGCAGACCTCCTGTCTGTCTCTGTAAGCCGAAACCATTTCCCTCAGTGGAAACAAAGCTTTGATTTACTTTAATTTCACAGATAAGAAACAATAAATTGTGAAGACAATAAAGCCTCCACAAAAAAGTATTTTAAGTCTTTAGTGTGATTTATCCTGGCTTCATATGAGCAGAGGAAATCTCCGCTAATCGCTAGGCTAATTTATACAATGTAAAACGCCATAGGCTTATGCTAATAATGTTAGCATGTTGTATTTGTTTGGAAAACAAGTTTAGTATAAGACAGTTGTTTTGTCGGTGAACCTTGGTTCAGGTATAAATCCAGCTTTAGGAGGGCTGCAGCTCAGAAACAGGTAACAGATGCTGTGCTGCAGCTCTGGAACAAAAGAGGGCTCCAGCAGCTCAGCAGGGACAGGGGTCAGCCGGACCGCCAACAGAATAATCATGGGCTACTCGTATCTCTCTCTCACAACAAGAAAAAATAAAATGATTCTTTGGTCAAAGAGGGCTGCAAGTAGGCTACCTGTGCTCACCTCTGCCTTCACACAGGCAGCAATCAGTCAGAACCACAGGTGAGATATGAGCTAAAGAGAGAAACAAACAGGTTAGCAAGCGTTTTTGGGGCATCTGTCAGTGTCAAGTAGAAGTGAAGTGAAAGTGTGGTAAATCATTAATGTAACGCGCCTTCAGCTTCCTGACTGATCAGACAGACAGAGAGTGGAAGGAGTGACGTGACAGAGACAGCTCTCCAGGTTTTATTCCATCATGATCAAATTCAGAATGAATATCCACTGTGTTGTGTTCCTCTGCTTCTTATCAGGTGAGGATTACCTGACTGTCTCTTCAGTGCTGCACCACACACTGTCTCTTTTTTTTCTTGGTGACATGTTTTTAGGTTGCTGTATTGTTGAGATGTCCTGTTGCCCTCTGATGTTTTCTGTTACTAGTTTCTGCTGAAGCATTTTTACAAACTTTCTAGCCCATTATAATGAAATATAACACATACTAATTTAAGCATCCACAGTCAAATATTCAGTCTGCAGCCATTGTTTGTTTCTTGTTTATGCAGTTGATGTTAGAGAGGATGACTAATACAAAACACCACAGCTGCAAGTACAACAACAGCTGAATCAGTGAAAAGTTGATCTTTGCAGTGTTAATTTCGTTGACGAAAACGAAGACGGAAATTTTTGGTCAACGACCTTTTTCCCATGATGAAAATGAGACAATGACGAGCTAAAAAAGACAAAATCTATGTTTAATTTTCACTGACAAGAAGACGTGATGAAAATGTTAGTGGTGGACTATCGGACATTGAAAGCTGAGTGCTTGTTATTATCTTCAAATGCGCCACGAGCGACAGGCTGGTAAACTCCAGTAAATAGCCTGCACCAGGATGTTGTGAGCTGTAATTCAGCAGTAAATAATCAGCCGTGTGTGTCTGACTGTGGATGGTGGAGCTGCTGAATGGATTTGTGGAGTTTGTTAGTTGCAGCGGTGGCTGTTAGCAGCTAGCTCCGCTCGCAGCCTTCACAGCTTCACCCCGCAGGACTCCACTCAGTCCGGACTGGAGAAGGTTTGTGGGTTGATGGTGTTTGACAGGCAGGTAGGAGGCTCAGTTATCTGTGAGTGTAGCTGTGCTGTAAGTAAACAGTCTGAACTCAGATCAGTTTTCTCTGACAGAGATGAAAGTTTAGTTTGAATCACCAACTCTGTGAGAGGACACCAGTTTAAACCTCCAGACTAACATGTTGCACATGAAAAAACAAGTTATGTTTCTGCTTCTTAACAGTCACATGGATAAGTCAGAGTTTACAATGAACCTGGGGACAAATCCTAGTTGGCTCACATTAGTTATTTGTTGAGAGCATAAAAAGAGAGATGTTGAGCTTTTCAGATGATGATCAGTAAGTGTGTGCTCGTAAATCAGCCCTTAAACCTGTCACACACTGCTGGAGACATGACAGTTTGGGAGTGTGCACAAATTATTTGTCTAAATTAAATTTTTATACAACTGTCACCTCGATTCTAATGAATACATGAATTAGCCTCACTTACTTTAAAGATAAAAACATATTGAAAAAATAATGACTACAATATGACTAAAATGTCATGAATTCTCGTTGACTGAAACAGTGAAGGATAAAAATGACTAAAATGTGACTAAAACTAATCAACATTTTCGTCTCAAGACTAAATCTAAAAAGCTGTCTACATGAACACTTGGTCTTTGCTAACAGCTCTCTGTATCATCTCTGCTTCTCTGTGAAGTGATGGATTAGCCCTCATTAACCTGCAGTCTGTTTCACAGTAAGTCTACGCACACACTCACAGACAGGACTGATCATCAGTGTTCTCTCTTCATCTTTCCAGCAGCACTGTGTGGTGGGAACACTGGGCTCGTCAGTGCCAAAGTCAACATTTACACGGGAGCTGAAGGAGGAACTGGTTCACTCAGTTGCCACTTGTTTCGGTTTGGAAAGAGGAAGTTCTTCTGTCGGGACGAATGTAAAGAAGAAGATATTCTCATAAAAACAGATAAAAGCAGAGCTCAGAACGGCAGATACAGCATCAAATACAGAAGAGGAACTTCTACAAGAGGAATTCTGACTGTGACCATCACAAATATGACCAAGTCTGACTCAGGGCAGTACAGGTGTGGTTTGGGCGGAACTTTCCTTCCATGGTCATACTACGACTTTCAAGTCAGAGTTTTAGATGGTAAGTTTCTATATTCACTGAACTGGGCAGCTTCCAGTCTGACTCTGTGGACAGACATAGTGGGGGAAAATGGGACTAATTACCTAGGGCCCCAATGAGAGGGGGCCCTTGAAAATCCTGGAATCAAAAGTTTGGTTTTGTTAGCAATTCCTTATTTCTAGGTAATTAGCACACCCAGATAGCACACATACATCTGGCCGACATCGGCCCGATGTATCAAGTTTAGATCGTTAAGACGTAGCAGGGAGAGCGTTTGCTCATTGCCAAGACGTCGCTCAGACGTCGGCCTTTAATCGAAAATGACCACCACGCGACGTTCAAACGATCAATAAAAGAAGCTGTGCTCAGTGGGTGCTCCTTCATTAATATTCATATGCTTCGTTAACTACGACCTTTATTCATTTAGGTCGGACTTTTCAAACTACAAATATTTCACCATTCAATGTGAGAAATCAGTGCTAACATTCAAAACTAGCTTGACTGTTACCCTATTTTGTGTGTAAGTGTGCACAATGAAGAGACAAAAGTCAATTTGACAAACTTTATTTTCAAATTTCCACAAACAATATCTGACGGCCAGTCCGCTTCTCCTGGCAGCCTGCAAGAGACAGAAAAGATGATGAGCACATAACTTCAAGAAACAAATCCCAACTTCACCACTGTATTTTTTTTTTTTAGCATTTCAGCTGTCTTTTAGTGAGATTGAAGGCTTTGGGTCCGTCACTCTGCTTCATTTAGTGTGGAAACTCTTAAATAACGGGATCTGTTAACTCTGTTAACTGTTAACAGCAGCTCAACAATCAGTCCTTCATCTCGGAAAAACAGTGGTTTCAAAACTGCGCTATTACCTGTAGCCACCGGGTCAGTTTGCTTTGCAGAGGAGGAGACCTCGACTGATAAATTGCCCATAAAAATCACATTAACAACATACCGAAGGCATCCTTAAACTTCACTATTTCACCTCCGCGCTCCTCTCCGCTCCCCTCCGCTTCTGTCACCCACACTTGAGCATCAGTCCAGGGCCCCGGAGGTCAGGCCGGGGGGCCGCGGGACCACAGGTGGCAGCTCCGGGCACTTCCACTTTAACCCAAAAGGAGTGTTCACGATAACCAGATGAGCAGATAACGTCAACTAGGGAAAATAAAATGGAAACACCACAGTTGTAGCCTGTTAGCTAACATGAGCTAAACCACTAAACTAGCTATCAGCTAACGAAAGATAACGTTAGCTGGTGGGGACATGTGCTATATACACCCAGTCGCGCCTCGCCACTCACCAGGAACCTCTTTTAATGGTCACAGAAGAAACAACAAAGCTATTGTCTGCCAATTTATTCCAGTTAGCTTACCTGAAACCAACTGTGATGAGATGCTGTGTCCCGTGAGCTCAGTTCCAAACAAACACCGCAGAGATGAAATTCCACCTCTGTGGCGACTTCCGTATGTGGGCAGACATTCTACGGCACTGGGCCGACCCAAAGCCGACGTAACAGAGACGTTTGATGACCTGGGACAAAAGAGTATTAAATTTAAAGATATCCGCCCATGCGGCCGACGCTTGTCAGACGTTATAAATTCAGGGCCGATGTGTCGTCCTCAGGCCGACGTCGGCCAGATGTGTGTGTGCGCTATCTGGGCAGTAACTAAATTAAACCTGACTGAATTAATCATTTAAAGACTGAACTCTGTATAAAAAACTAGTGAAAGCTTTCTGAGGCCGTGCTCACCCCCTAAAAGGTGCAAAATGGTTGAGTCCTCCCCTGCTCTAGGATTTGTCTCTAAAGGCCCAGACACACCAAACCAACAAAGCCAACTGCTGCATTGCCTCTTGTCGTCCGTGTCTTGGCCAAAAAGTTGCACATGAACGCACCACAAAGCCGACAGCCAACGGCCAACCAACATGTATGTTTTGCGCCTGCGTAATAGGAAATAACTCTCCACACCAGCAAATGTCGGTCGCCTGTAATCGTCATTCAAAAAGGGAAATCAGGAGACCGCCATGATACTAGTTAGCCAGTTAGCACATTAACAACACAACCCAGTGTTGAAAGAACAGAGCATATTTACTGTGCGCCAGTGAACAATAACAAAAACCATAAGGAAGTGTTTCTGCTAAAGATGGAACAAGTTTGTTTCGATCTCACTCCCTCTTTAATTTAGCTGTTTGCTAACTTTCCTTACTTGCATTTTTCTTCTCGTGTGCTAAGCTGAGCTGCATATCAGAGTGATTTCATTCAATAAAGCTGATAAAAAAACATCCAGAACAGGTAACAGAAAGTTTAAATGACAGAAGAACCAAAACTAAACTGAAAACCAAACTGGATAATATGTTGACACACAAGACAGCAGACATGAAGCAGGGAGAGACACCAAGAACATGGGGACGAGCACAGGAATGAACGCAAATGAATTAACGAAGAGCAAAGGGTAACACACAGGTATATACACAGAAAACTAATCACAAGAATGAGACACAGCTGGAGGAGGACACGGGCAAAAGGAGGGAAATGGAGATTGGCTAACAACAAGGGTGTGTCTGGGAACACTAGGGTGGAGCAGACAAGACTAATACGCAACAGGTGTGAAGGGAAGACTCTGGGAACAGGGAAGGACTAACGAGACAGGTGTGACAGAAAACACACAAAGACAGGAAGTACAAGCAGACATGACACATGAGGAGAGAATCTACAAAATAAAACAGGAAGCAGATTAAACATGAATGAACAACATGAAACAGGGAACAGAAACAAAAACAAATCTATAAGACAACAGAATATAATCGAGGACCCAGGATCACGACACTGCCGTCGCCAACGCCGATTCAACATGTATATTGGACTGAAAAAAGCCAACAGGGGCCAATGAGGGGACGCTCACGGTCTGTCCAACACTGACCGATGGCTGACCATCGGCTTGGTGTGTCAGGGCCTTAGATGTAGCTAGAGCTGCTGGAGCACCAACATACACCGTCATGTCTTTCCCCAAGAAAGGAAAGAAAGAAAAGAAGGAAAGGTAAAGAAAGCATTTCAACTTTGTAAAAAAATGTTAAGAGGTGCTTGAGAGAGACGTGGATCAAGATGAGAAGGGTGGGGGGGCCCACAGAGACTGCTTATGAATTTGGTGCTACACCCATCTGTGTTAATGTGAAGCAGGAAGTATGAACAGTAGCTAACGATTGTTCATCTTTTCAACAGCAGCTTTGGCTGGACACTCTGATTTTATCCACACAGACACTGAGGGTGAGACAATCACATATCCCTGCAGCAGAACTGTCTACGGCAGGTGGAAGTTTTTGTGTAAGGACGACTGTGAGCACGACGAAGACATTCTCATTGAAACAGACGGCAGCAGAGCTCAGAGTGGCAGATACAGCATTGAATACAAAGTAGGGTCTGTATTTGGACTGTATGTGACCATCACACAGGTGACCAAGTCGGACACAGGGTGGTACTGGTGTGGTTACGGCAGAGCTTTGTCTCCAGATTCAGAGTTGGGGTTTCAGATCCTTGTCATAGACGGTAAGTTTTTGTTTTATTGAATGTCATGAAAATGTTTCCTCATGATCCACGTACACTACATTCTGTTCAGCACACAATGACTTTTAAAGAACTGACAATAATTGTTTCAGTAACATTAAAGATCCCACAATGTATAATGAGTGACATCTTTTCTTCTGTAATTTGATTATCTGATTGTGACACTGTGAGGAGTGCTGAGGTAGACAGGGTCATCAAAAACTGTTCTGCTCTCCCTCAGCATTTTCTCTGAGGGCTCATGTTGACATCTACAGCTAAACACCTAATCATACTATTTCAGGCAGGCTTTTATTTACAGGTGAACACCAGTTATTCTGGTACAAGGATAACGTGCAGGTACATGAGAAAGTACGTAGAAATTAGTTTAGGATATGTTTTTAAAACCCCTACAGTATCATCAAGGTAAATATTATCTGTAATTAGTTACTATACATCAAATAAACAAAGGTATTGTTGGTAACACACTCAACAGACATGCCACAATTAGCCAGAAATGATCTTCAGTAGCCTACTCCACGAAATATGAACCAAAATCATTTAAAATAATCACTTGATAACAAACATAAAACATCTGTGCTGTAGTCTCCTGGTCGACTAGTCGATTATTTGGTCGCTATGCTCTCGTCCGACCAAATTCTCACTGGTGGAATAATTGCCGTGTTACTTTCATAAGGAGAAAAGTGCTACATCAACAGCTTTCCAGGATTAATCCATTATTTCCTGCGGCGGGGGGGACAGGCTAAGTTACCTGTGAAAATGGGGGTGTTTTCAAAACACCTAGACGCTAGTAGCTAGGCTAATTTATACAATGTAAAATGCCATAGGCTTGTGCTAATAACGTTAGCATGTTGTATTGGTGGGGGAAATGTGTCCAGATAAAGACAAGTGTTTGTCTGTCAGTTCTGCAATTTATAGTGAAGCTGATTTGTGTTTGAAATTGTCTCTATTAAGCCATGTTTAATGTGTGTTTAATGTGTGTTTTGAATCAACTAAACTTTACAGCACTTAACACAGCCCTCCACCGCCGACTAGTGTTTTGGAGGTGAACTGCAGAGTGACACAGACACACCACCGCAGAAGTTAAAAATAACGTGCAGATTTTTTTTTTTTCCATGACTAATCGATTAGTTGAAGATTATGTACGACTTTAGTCGTCCAAGATTTTCTTTGGTTGACTACAGCCCTACATAAAGGAATAGCAGTGGATTGAGCAGGCTTCATGAAAGCAACATGGCCATACTTGACCTAACAAGAGAAAACATCACTTCCTGTCAAACTTCTTCTTCTATGGATTTTACAGGAAGCATAAAATGAAATGCACCACAAGGGAGAGTTTAACTTTCCCTGCAGTTATCACTTCAAAATAAAAGTTCAGAAGTTTAAAAGCATCACAGATTAGTAATAGAAGTAATGTCATAGAAGGGTTTGTATGATATCCAATGAATCTGTGCCCCACAAATGACGTTATGACCTTAACGTACAGTTACATTATTAACGTAAAGTTACTGAGGTTAGGTTCAGGAAAAGAGACATGGTGAGGACGTTCCTTAAAATGACTCAAAGTTCACTCAAAGTTCACACTGATCCAAACACTCGACTCCAGGGTAGAGTCCCAGGTAAAAGTCTGGCTTTTTCGTGACCTGTCCACGAGTCATTTCACCTTTCCCCTTAAACACCCATCAGTGCCCAGTGCTTACAAAATACTTCAACATATTCTCGTAGAACGCTTCATAGCCTATATCCTACAAAAAATGCATGCACAACAGTTTGTATGATGTCCTAAAGATTTGGGCCTCCATGACCGACTTAACGTCCTTAATGTACAGTTACGTAATTAACAAAAACAGTTATGGAGGTGAGATTTAGGAAAAGAAATATGGTGAGGATCCGAACACACAACCTGCCTCCTTACAAGCACTCTGGACTGCTTCCTTGTTCACTGCCCTCAGCACATTGGTCACATGATTGCAGCTTTTCAAAGTATGTTGGATATGTAGGAATTTTTGTGTGTTGCTTTTCGTCTGAAACAGGAAAAAAATTGTGAGAACAGCCTGACAAATGTGTGTACACCTACACTGAATCACTAGAAACAGAGAGGTGACAGAGGTGAAATGAGAGTGTCTGTGAGCAGCATCTAATTTCTGTCATCAGGATTTCTCTGCCTCAGTACTGATTCAGTATCTGATGGTTTCATCGTGTTTTTGTTGTTCACAGCTCCAACCACTTCCAGTCCAAACCAGACTCTTCAACCATTTTCAGCACTAGTCCCATCAGACTCCACACCAACAGCAACTCAGAGCTTTACGTCCAGCTCAGGAGGTTTCACACCTTCAGCAGTTTTCCCTGAAGACATTGACCAGCTTAAAGGTACACAACAGTTGATAGCAACAGTGGGACCAAGTCATTGTTTGCAAGTCAGGACTAAGACTCAAGTCTTTCCACTAAAGTCCTGAACAGGTCATGATCCCTTTGACACTGCCTATTCCAGGCAGGAATTTCAAGCCTATACTGTCAAAGGTAGTATCACAGAATGGAGGGACAGAGTTGTCTCGCCTTTAAGCCGGCATTACGTAGTAACAGCATCAGAACAATGTCTATACAGGACAGCCAGAAGGACGGGATCACGGGCAGGTTGGGTGCGACATTTTGGTGATGTATTATGCAACCCACTGCAGGAGATTTAAAAAGCAGCAGTTAGCAGTTAGCAGCTAACTCAAAGAAGAAGGACAGAGGCTGTAAATGTCCATAAATTGGGAAAACAATAAGGTCTGTGAGCTCCTTACCCTCCGAGCAGAGGACGAGTCACACGAGAGGCCGACACTGTTGTGTTACATCACCCCCATCACACCTCTTTTGCTTGATGCCGGCATGATGCCGTACCAGCATGATGCTGTCGTTTTTCGGTTCTGTCTAAAAATGCAAAGGCTGCATGAAGACGGGACTTCGTAGCGGCTCTATCTGCGTTCTCTATGTAGATGGATCAAATGCTTTGTGTGAGAAAGCTGGTCTTGATTGGTCAGAATTTCCATGTGGGAAAAATCTAGGAAGTAAACAAACATTGAAGAAGAGTACACTTGCAAGATAAATGCAAGGCTTTCTAATGTCACAATGGAGGGACAACCACGCAGGTTGATTTTAGCTATTGTAACGAACAGCACCAGAGTTTGTTTGTAACCAGACTGAGACCACCTCTTCAAGAAGGTCTCAGTCCGGGTGTTTTGGTGCACACCTGAGTGTGATTGCTGTGTTCACACCTGCCCAAACGAACCGCACTGAGGGGGCAAATGAACCTTATGTAATCAACTTTCTGACTTGAGTCTGACTCAAGTCCAAGTCACGTGACTTAAGTCCAAACCTCTGGTTTAAAGAGACAGTTTGTCTGGCTGTCAGTCCTCTCTCCTGCCGACTTCAAGAATAAGACATTTTCTGTTTGGCGTCTGTCTCTCCATCTCTTTTCTTTTTTCCAGCCTCCGCCCATGACTCTCACCAAGGTTACTTCCTGCCTCTGGTTGTATGTGTGTCCTTGGTTGCTGTGTTACTGTTGGCTGTTTTTCTGCTTTTCCTCTATATTTGGAAGACACGATGGAGCTTCACCCCACAAAGCAGAGACATGGTGAAAAGGACTGAGCCAAACACTCTGATTAAATTACCAAGTATCCGCTACAGATAATGCTCTTTATACAAATGCAAATACTGTACCAGTAAAATGTGTCAGTATCTGTACGGCTGATGAGAGGAGGTCCTTATTTGGGTACTTGTGTTTAATCTCTCACTCTTTTCATCAAAAATGCCTTGACGCTTAATTCTCAGATTGTTGTATGTAAATTATTTTATAAAGAGTGATACATATAGCATCTACTGATCAATTCATATAAATTTCAAGGTCCAACCCAGTTTCAATTTAAACTCCACCAAGTGCGGTCCTAATGCCGTCCATTTTGAGTACAGATACAGATAATATAGTTGGTTGAACGATTACAGACACAGATAACGGTGTCCTCGCTCATCCCTAGTGGTGACTTTCTTTAACTGTTCACTCTTCTCTGTCATCTTCCACAACACGATAGAACAAATGACTGTAACATTACATTTAAGAGAAAATCTGCAGTTTCTCACTCTTTTCTGAGACAATGGTTCCTTGTCTTTAGACACATGTAGACTTGAGCAAATTTCCCATCTTACTCCAGCGACAGTTGATTTTGCAGTCTAAAATGATGACATTTTTAAAAAAGACAAAGCTCCCTTGCACCTGCTCATAAAAGCTGCTGGCAGCGTTTTGCATTGAGTATCGACAGGTTTATGCTGCCCTCTGCTGCACAATACTGCAAATCACCTCTTCACTTGATCCTCTGTGTTTTAATTAGATTTTTGTTGTATAGTTTAGAGAGAACTGGACCCGAAAGCCTGACTCAGACAGCTGTGCAGTTTAAAGTGGATTTATTTTCAATAAAGCAAGAAGGGGTGTCTTCAGTTGATCCAGGGCACTCGGGGGAAACAGGACAGGCAGTGTTGAGCAGGGCTGGAGACCGGTTGGCAGGCTGGAGTGGCAGGCAAATGGGTGACCGGTGAGTGTCACAGAGAAACAAGGTTTAGGCAAAAAACTGAAGAGGAAAAAAGCAATAAGCAACAAGCAGGCCATAGTTAGTACAGCGAGGTAGACTGGAGGATCTGGTGGAGCGTGGGCTGGAACCGGCATCTTTGTACTGCTGGGGTTGATTAGTGGAAGGCTTTCAGGTGAGCAGGCAGATTGGCAGCAGGACTGATGAGAGCCATGTCCAGACACACAGACACAGAGGGGAGAGGAAACAGCTGACACATGAGGAATGAAGGGAAGGCACAGACTGTGGCATGGAAAATTTCATTCACAATTAAAAACACTTAATTTGTGTTATTCATTTAGTTATGACACTTAATGCATACATAAATAAGTAATACATATAAAAGGTGTATAGCTTTGATTTGTTTAATTTAGGCATTTCAGATCTTTCATAGGAAACTAAAGCTAACTATTTGTTTCTGTATGACTCACATGAAATAATAACCCTGAAACCTGAAGTATTAATTTGATGCCTACATACAGAACAAAATGTTAAGTCACTGCTGTGTAACTAAATGATCACCCTCACCAGGAGATGATGTAGAAGACATAAATAAAGGAACAGCATCTCTTTTTTAATGCAAAGTAAAGCTAATTAGTCCCAATATCATAGTTCAGTATTATCAGATAAATATATGTCAGATTGTCTTTATAACAAACCAGACACACAGCACAAAGGTTAGATTTATGCTTTATAGTTTGTAAACTGATATATTAGCATCCAGGACTGTCTCACACACAGATAGGGCTTCTTCTAACATGTAACATCACTCTGTTACAACCCCTAAACGCTCATTACATAATCACATACTCACAATGAGTCAGGATGCAGCAGACAACAACATTCAGCTTTTTAGAAAATTAACCAAGCAAGGTCTAATTAGAAAAGACTGAAAATGGATATGATTTCATTTGATTCAGCTATATTGCAGAGCTGCAACATCCACAAGATTGGAGAAATTAAGGATTTATAGCAGACGTTTACGTGCTGTACCTATGGCAAGGCCGTCACATAGTCTGGATATCCCCGCCCATTTCTATTACAAAACAAAAGACGAATGTCCCCAGACTCCCATTCCGAAGTAAGTGAGGCTGGTCACACGAGACTAGTAACACCCCACCCTATGTTTCTGAACAGTGTATACTGACAACAAGGTTGTCACGAGGACGTACTGATCAGAATACAGTGTTCAGGAAACAGCTGTTTACAGGCGCGACAGTGCGTCAGTCAGAATATTATCGCTGCCACAGATCTGTTTGACTTCCACACTGAAGGTCTGCACACCCAAACTCAAACTCATTAAACATCTGTTATGTGTTCTGTGGAGAGAAACAAGAGGATTATGGTCCGTCTAAATGATCACAGGAGCGCCAGGTGAGCCAACATACACTTCAAAGTGTTCTAAAGCCGTGACGAACTCCATCGTCTCTTCTACAAAGGTTAAATACAGCTCTCCTCTCTAATCGAAACCACCATAGCCACTAAACCTACCAGAAATAAGCTGAGAAAACTGGACCACCGGTCCCACCAAAAAACACAAAGACAAAGGCAAAAGTACAAATCATATCAGTCCCCAGCATGCTGCTGCTGTCAGGGCTAAACACCCTGTTGCCCGGATCATTACCTGCACCAAATCATCCGACCACATCAACCCCAAACTCATCTAACTACACTGGCTCCCTGTTTAATACCAGATTGATTACAAAAACCTTCTGCTCACCTTCAAAGTCCTCTGCAACCTAACCGCCACTCATCTCTCTGACCTTCGCCAGGAAAAATAACTTTATTAAAAGCCCTTTCCCACTGCACAAACAACCCACTAACACCTGCTAACATCTGTCTTTTTAATGCAGTGGAGGAGTTTTTAATCAGCATTCATTCGCAGGTCAAATGACTTTGCAGTAGTCACTATTATTTATCACCTCTGGCTGCGATCAGCACTGATGGAAACACAATCCTGCTCAACTTATTTTAGCTGCTTTACCCATGAGATGCAATGACGCGCCACCACAAAATACCGTCCATCTCCGACCAAGCAGCGCTCAAACATCAACCCAAATTAGTCTGCACTGAGTTTGAGAGAGACACTGTATAAGTCAGGTCCTGTGACGGCAGCTCACATAACTCAGTCCCGACTATGACACGTTATCTGATCTGTTGCTCTGGCTGCCACTATATTACTGTTGTGATGTCATTTCCTGCCACCTTGGTAAAGTTGTTGATTTTATTTTCAGTTCCCTGTCATCTATAAGGAGTTGGCTCCAGCCTCCACATGTGAAGACTCCACCTACGAGACCAGCAGGGATTAGGACAAACCTGCTACACCCACACAGACTGAGCACAGATGATGTTTGTGGTTCTGTATCTGATGCTGTGTTACATGTGTCCATACAACCCAGGAAATGCTCCTTCTCCACAGAATCAGTGGCTGACCCGACAAGACGTGAGGTTTCATGGAAACAGTGTTTAAATAACTGAGAGAGACAGACACAGTGACTGGAGGGTGCAGCAGTATGAGGAGGGGGCGAAGAAAGGTTTTGACTGAAGCAATGATTTATAAAGCTGTGATAATGGAATCATCTCTGCAGTCAGTATATACTTATAATGTGATGTGCGTTAACATTTAATCTGTACAACTCAAGGCTCATTTATACTCCCTGTTCGTACGAGGATTGATTCGTCCATCTAAACATTGTAGCTGTCACTGCCCACATACTGCACCTCCATGTGTCCTTTTGTTAGCACAGAGGGCAGCATCAGAAGTTTGGGTCTCACACCGAGTGCCCAGTCACTGGATGACCCAAAATGTCCTGCAGCTACACAAAGACAAGACTGAGATCCCTGTGACAGACGCTACTGATCACACTCATGGAGATCCAGCTAGACTACTGTAATGTCCTTCTTTGTAGACTACCTAAGAAACTGTAGGACGACTCCAGCTCATCCAAAATGCTGCGGACAGAGTACTAACTGGGACAAGAAGAAATGAACGTATTACTCCTGCTCTTAGATCACTTCATGGGCTTCTGGTAAAGTACAGAATTGACCTCAGAATATTACTCACTGAGTGCGTTTACATGGACAGTTTAATTCCCTTTTCATTCGGAATAAAAGGTCATTCCTATTAAAAGTGATCTTGTAAACACCTAATTCTGAATGAAAATGGCCAATGTGATTGAAAATTCAATCCGATGTAAGGGGCTGGAATATTTCGTTTCTAATTCCCAATGAAAGAATTTCTCGCACTTGTATACACTCATTCCTCTTTAAGTTCATTCCAGTCTTTCTGCACATGCTCGTTTCCTTGCCCTTCTGGCGCCATGACGTATATAGCACGCATAGCAACGGGCTGAGATAGAGCAGTCGGACTCGTTGCAGTCACCAGTTTCCATTCACCACAGCACGGTCTTCTATCTCCCTTCACCTCCTCCTCCTCCTGTGTAAACCCTCATTGGGAATGAATATTTCCCATGTAAACTACCTGGAAAGACTTTAATTCCGAATGATTTCATTCAGATTCATTTCATTCTGAATGAGAAGCCATCATGTAACCACACCTACTGTTTACAAGTCACTGAATGGTTTAACCCCCAACTACATGTCTGACCTGCTTACTGCTTACAAACCCTCCAGAACTCTCACATCATCAGACACGTGTCTCCTAACTGTACCCAAATCTGGTGAAGGTGCATACAGTTAAGATGGACTCACAGTGCCTGATGATATATGATGAACCACAGCTGTGTTGTCTTTTGTCTTTTAACAGTTTCTGACTAAACTAATAAACTACTGAGTTGCAAATACTTAAAAAATTCTTGGTTTGACAGACTGTACTTTTTTATGCAAATCTGTTCAAGAGATAAATTTGTCTCCATTCATTACACACCGTCCAGGCACTGATTTGTTTCTTCCAACTTAAAAGCCTCTGCACCAAACTGCCTTCAGAAAACCTGTCATTTAAACCTGCTCTTCTTTTTGCAGAACTTCACCTGGGGAAATCTGGGAATCTTGTGAACGGTTTTGGTGCTCTGATGGTTTGAGCGTCTTCATTCTGATGTGGGAGAATATCCGGAAAATCCAAGTGTTAAAAATCATTAAAACATGAAATGATGGAACTCTTTCATTTGTTGTCGTTAGGCCCCGATCACACAGAAAGTGATTTGCCTTGTTCGTTTGTTTAATTGAATGCCACAAATAAAAAATGCTTGCTACGTCACTTGCTGTGTCACTCTGCAGTTACACCTCCAAAACACTAGTCGATTTCTGTGAAGTGCTGTAAAGTTCAGTTGATTCAAAACACACATTAAACACACATTAAAAATGGCTTAATAGAGACAATTTCAAACACAAATCAGCTTCACTATAACTCGCAGCATTCACAGACAAACACTTGTCTTTATCTGGACACATTTTCCCCACAAATACAACATGCTAACATTATTAGCACAAGCCTATGACATTTTACATTGTATAAATTAGCCTAGCAGCTAGTGGACTTTTCCTCGACTCATATGAAGCCAGAATAAATCACACAAGACTTCAAATGCCAATTTGTGGAGGCTTTATTGTCTTCACAATTTATTGTTTCTTATCTGTGAAATGAAAATAAATAAAACCTCCTGAGATGAAAAGTGTGTCATAATCAACAGGATGCATCATACGCTGACTGTATCATTAGAGACGTTCAGATCCACCCTCCATTCCAATGGACGGATATTTAAAATAAGAAATCTCGAGTAAAAGCTGAAAATCTTTTCTATGATTTTTGACACATATATTAATATAACATCTCATGTTTACTATAAACACAGTTAAACACAAATTATGAACTTTAACAATGTGATTAATAGACTGAAGCGTCCCTCACACTTCCTCCTTGCTTCACGGTCGGCTGTGCTTGTTAAAAAGGGGGCGTGGCTCTACTGCAGTCCACTTTAGATGATGAGACACACTTTGATTGGTTTATAGACATCCAATCAAATGAGTCTGTGAGTGACATCCATTGGAATAGACAGGGAATCTGAACAGGTTAATTTACCACAACACAAGCAGATAAATTCTAATGTCTTATTTTAATCAACCAACAGCTTAAGATATTAAGTTTATATATGACAAAGAAAAACATCACATCTTTATATCTGAGAAGCTGAAACCAACAAAGAAGACGTTACAGTAACATTAAAAGTGACTTTGGTAACTTTTGGGGAAAATGCTTAAAGGTTGCATCCATGATAAGGTGACAGCATGAGAATAATACATATCATTATTTTCTCTATAACTTGTTTGTATATGTTTGACACATCACAGGGAGACAACACATTTTCTGGATGCAACATTATTCTCAAATTAAGACATTTTTCCTCATAAAAATACATTTTAAAAGATTTAACAAAAAATTAAAGGCTCTTTGTTAAGGTGTTTTTTTTTTCATTGGAGTTGCCTTCAGTTGAATCCTATTTTATCTCATCTTATAGTATCTTAGTATTTACAAAATCATATCGT